>NC_046157.1:102231492-102491492 GCF_011064425.1 Rattus rattus | reverse complement strand
ATGTATCAGCCATAGCTTTAAAACATAGATTCTAGATTAAATAGTCTTCATTGTTGGCAGGGTTCAGGGATGTGCTGTGGGTCGGAAGAGTCAGCAATGCCATGGAACTTCACAGGGCTCTGCGGCTGTCATCTCATAAATTGCCACTGTGCCAGCCTTCAGAGTGCCTTGCTGAGTGCTGAGTGTGGACACAAGCAAGCTGTCCCTTGAACTTCCAGGGACTCTCCTGTCTCTGTCTCCCACTTCACTATAGGAGCACTGGGATTACAGATGGGCACATTACCACATTTGACTTTTACCTATGTTGAGGGGATGCGAACTAAGATCCTCACACTTATACAACAAGCACTTTACCCGTAGAAACACGTCTGCCACCTGCCCCCAGATATTTTTATGGAACAGAATAAATGCTGTTAAAGACAACAGGTTCAAGAGCATAGGTACCTAAAATTTATTCTGAGACTTGGAAGGCTACCCAGTTACTCTGACTACAGTTTCAAAATCTGGAAAATGCAAGTGAGGATATTGGTTTTTTTTAGTATTATTGTAAGCATTCAATGACAAAATACAAGAGACATGCTTACAAAGTTATCTGACATGTTAGTAAGGAATTAAAGGTGTTAACTATGATTGTTTCTATTGCTTTTTTTTATCGTGCCACACACTGTGAGTGTGTTCTGTGAAGTCACTGGAGACATTTGCGCTGATTCACGGTAATCCACCTATCACTCAAAGTAAAAAGGAAAAGGTAAATGTGCTCCTCTACAGAATGGAGTTTTGAGATACACGATTCATAACCACACTTTCAGAATCCTAATATCATGCACCCTGTGACATATTGTTCTTAGCATTTTCTCTGCAGCGAGCCATCCTAGAAAAGCAATCTTCCTCTGCTCTGCTGATAAAGGCACTCGCACATTCTGATCAGTCACTCTTCTGAGAAGGCAACAAACACTTTGCTGTAACTCCTTCCTCATTTCATCAAAATATTAAAGGAAGGTTAAACATCAGAGGTTTTAATTAACTGAGCTCTGATCAATTCACAGAATACATAGCAGTGATGTGTTAGTGATGAATTAATTCAGAGGAACAATCGAGCTATTAGAATTCCCAATTATCTCACAAATTACTCCCCCCCATCATTGTTTGATACTTTGTTCCTCTCCTCATCTCATTCAATCTGTTTTTAATGAATAGCATTGGTAGTTATTCATAAGCGCACTTCAACAAATTTCACATTAACTTTGCTGCATCTCTCACTCTTGGGTTTGCAACACGACAGTGGGGTTTACCGAACAAACAAGCACTGAGCGTATACTCATAGTATACGGTAAGAGCCCGAGTTCTGTCCTGGGGAAAATGTGGGGCCCATGTGCACACTTCTGTACTTTCAATTTCCTACACCGCCTGACATGGCTAAGTTGCGCCCTTTGTAAAATGGTAGTAGATTACCCTGAGGTTAAAGATGATAAAGAATTTGGAATAACCAACAGTTCCTGGGCCAGCAGAAAGTGCTCATTGTATTTTACACGATTGATATCACGGTTAGATAAAAATCTAGAAAGTTATTGCATTTAGATAAAATCTAGAAAAAGCAACAGAAAATATTTGGGAAAAAAAAAACGAAAACTTTGCTTACATGTGTTCACCAATTTCCCATAGAAATGATAAGAATTCTATTGAAAGGATTCACTTCTTGCTTTATTTCTTCCCCAACATCTCACATGGCACTTGCATGCTTATACATTCATCTATGTATAAATATGCATGTGTAGATACATATTCAGCTATGCACACCAATTGGTGTTTCCTACAATAGCGGCTCACAAGCACGATGAAGGTCCCATCCAATTACGTTGGCTAACGACATCAAAGCCGTCTTAGTTGGTGTAATACATGCATGATTGTGTAGAGGGGTTAGGTTCTGTGAGCGGCTTTTAAAGGTATCCAACTCGTGGGAAAGAATGTGGCAATAGATGTTAACTATTATTATAACTGTTTTTTATCATGTTCTATACCAAGAGCTATGTTCCACGTTTGAAGACATTTATGCTTGTTCATGCTCATCTTTTGCATATAGGTCACTCTTTTCCTTATTGTTTCTTTCTTATAAAGTTATCCCTTAACTAATAACAAAGTCTTTTCTATATTAAAAAAATGGACCCTGTCCAATTCATATCTAGCAAATATTTATTATCTATTACAACCATGTGCACAGATGACTACATTAGAAGTTTTAGAAAAAGATGTATTTATTTCTTACATCACCAGTTTCGAGATTAACATATCTGTCTTGACTGGTTCAATTCAATAAGGATGACTTTGCGCCTGTCATGCCTGATCTCCTTGTCTATGGGGACCCGCTCTGTTAAGAACATATGCTAAGTTTTTTTCCTCAGCCTGGAAATTGTAGCAGAAGGCTACAGGAAAGTGTGAGGAAAGACCAGCTCAGTTGTGTTACACTGAAACTGCTGAGACTTTCTATCGTTTTTGCACTAGGCAGTCAGCCTCCCTCTTTGTGTCTTGTCTTGTCAGGGTAACCCTCCAAGGAGAAAAAGATCTATCACAGAAAGCTTCCTACAGCTTTCAGCTGCTGCAGTCACTGGCCTCCCACAGTCGTGAGGTATCAGTGCTCCTGACTCCTGGCAAGGATCCCAGGTGACCTGCAGGAGATGAATTCCTCAAAGGAGATGTGTCAGCCTGAGCAAGGAGGGGAAGGCAAAGCCTGGAGACTCTCTTACAAATGCAACCCTTGGGTTTTGTGTTTGCTACAAATCCTACTCTAGGCAAGAGAATATAATTCATTATAATAGATTTCTGAAGCCAAGTAGCTTGTGGTTCCCAGTGGCAAATCCACAAAACACTCAAACCATATTGACCATGGACTTTAAAGTTTCTTCCTGACGTCATAGGCAGATGAGCTGTCTTTGCAGTTCCCAGCTCTATTGTGGAATCTGGTCTATATTCTTGAGAGATGTGGTTAAAATCAAGAACCGATCCCTGGGAGGGCCAGGTAGTGAATCCCGACTCTATCACCTCTTACCCATGTGAACTTTGGCATATTTTCAGCTCTCTCTCTCTTCAGTGATCCTCTCTAGACAGGTGGAAAGCTACTGCAACTAAATCTACCTTGCCATAGGTCGTAAAGATTAAATAAATTAACAATCACAAAACACATAAGATGGCCACACGTGGTGGCACACACCATTAATCCCAGTCTTCGGTAGGCAGAAGCAGGTAGGCCTCTGAGGCCTTCGAGGTCAGCCTGGTCTACAGAGCGAGTTCTAGGACAGCCAAGGCTATTACACAGAGAAACCCTGTCTTCAAACAACAGTAGCAAGAATGATGACAACAGCATGAAAAAATCACATAGAACAGCTGGTACATAACTAGTGTCTTCACTCCTTGGAAGAGGGGAACAGTTTTCAATCAATCTGTTTCCCCAACCCCAGGGAAGGAACAAGGCCCAGTACATACTTTAGGTTTTGGACTCTGAACAAATACTCTAGAGCAGACTTCAGTGGCAGAATATATATAATATATATTATATATATATATTATATATAATACATATATTATATATATAATATATATAATATATTATATATATTCAGAATATATATATATATGTATATATATCTCTGTAAGCACACACAAAATATGAAAAAGAAAAAATTCCTTTGTCTCTGTAACAGGAAGTGGGATCTCCGTGGCATTGTTTTTCTATCAAGTGGAAATGTCCTAGTAACCAATCGTTCAAAATCCCCGTCTGAAATACAGCAGCAGGCCAATTAATTAGTATGAAAGCTTAGTCCAAAGGACAATGGTACCTGGAGAACTGAGCGATTCCGTCAGCCTCGCAGCATTTAATTAAGCCACAGAGCACGGAACAACTTGGTTTGGTAATTTAGAGCATGCATTCGCACAGGAGCATGCTTTCTGGCTTGGGTCTTCGACAGAAGCCCCTTTCTGCCTGTTGTATGTGTCCAGAAATAGACGAGCACACAGCACCCGCTGCTCACACAGGTGGGCGCAACAGAGATGAGCTCCTGGGTCCTCCTTCTTCTATGGAAGTATGGATTCAGAAACCATCTTAATATGCACATATCCACACGCGAAACAAGAGCAGATGTGCTCACTTTCTAGGAGACTGGCAACAGAACCTAGTGGTGTGACAGAACCTGAAGCAAACAGGAACCCAAGATGAATGTTTTTGCTGCCCATGGAATCCTAACACAGGGAGCTGCACCACGGTGTAGCATGATTGCCTTTCCCCGTACAAGCCTAAGCCTTCTGGCTCCAGCGGGTGGGAGGGAGGGCTTAGGTTCTCAGCCTGTCTGCACCTGCTACGCACCACCCTGCTGCGCTATAGGTTCACCCTGTATGAATTTTCCACGATCCTGGCAAAGCCACGCTAATTTGAGTGGAGCTCATCCTGCCAAGATCCAGGATTAAAAAAAAAAAAAAAAAAAAAAAAGGGAGGCCGTGGCAAGTGACTCATTTTAGGAGAATCCACTCTTTTAGACAAACGCAAAAGCCTTACTCATTGCTGGGTGCCCGTTGAAGCTACACAATGGAGAGCTGTGAGAAGGCATGAAACAAAATGCATTTAATTTAGCGTCGTATGGCTTATCTCCGAATGGCGAGAATAACCAGGCCGAGCCACCTTCCTTTCGAATAGCATGCCGTTCTGATTTGCCCATGGTGACGGGAAGAATACAAACATAAGGGGCAGCTCCCCTCAGCCTGAGATTGGCTCTCAGGATTCACACAGAGAAAGGGCAGAGTCTCGCTCTTTTCTCACCAAAGAGCTGTCTTCTGTTCTTGAGTTTAGGACAAGAAACTGCGCCCCGCCGCCAGTCCCTCAGGGTGGCCTCCCACCCAGTTTCCTCCAGAGAAATGTATCTAGATGAAACACACTTGGCAAAGGGAATGAAAGTCAGGATTTTGGCATCTGAATTTAAAAGCTGTTTGCATGGAAACCCACCCACTGTTGGGAGAAAAAAATCTTGAGGTTTATTCCCAGAACCACATGGTAAGATGGGCTTTGTGAGATTAACAGGGTACCAGGCAACGAAATAAAGACAGTCGAAAAATTCCCTCTAAAATACAGTCAAGAGTTGATAAATTTGGTGGAAAGAGAAATATCGTTGCATTTAATAAATGCATTGAAAAATCTGAACTAATTTTATAAATAGGGAATTGATGTACTCTGGCTACTCCATAGAAGCAGAGTGATTTCTCAGAATTTGATTTTTAAAGTATGTACCGCAACTTTAAAGTGTATTTATAGAGCTTACATCAAAATAATAAAGAATCCATCCTGTTTTATAGAGTATAGGTGAGAGTGGTAGAAAATGAATTCAGAGGTTATTAGTGGGACTAGTATTTACAGAGTGACCATGAATGGCATGAAGCTAAATGTGACTATAACACAGGAACATAGCAAGAAGGTTACTACATCCAATCCCTATCCACCCCTAGACCAAGAACTATCTAAGAAAGAAATACAAAGCATCAACCTAGAAGAACCGCTGTCCGTACGTAGTTCAAATATTAAAAAAAGAAAGTTGTCATCATACAATTAAAATCATTTCAAGATATAGAGTTGGACACACGTGCACACCTGCGTGCACACACACAAACACAAAACAAGTAAATGTACTATTGAAAAAAAACACTATAGAGCATTATCAGTCTAGGCGGTGATGAGGCTCAGATTGCATTTGCATGCTTTAAGCACAGCCTGAGGGTAGAAGACTGAGGACGTGCCTTAGATTCAGGGGTAGAGAATCATAAAGTCCCTCTGAGAGGGAGGTGCACTGAGCACAGGGCAAAGATACAAAGAAAAATGACGTGGGGAACACAGGGTAAGAGAAGAGCGATTGTGAGCAGCTAAGTTGTTGCCCCGAGATCAGGAAGTCCAACATGGAATAAAGGGAGAGGAGTCTGGCAAATAAATAATTGGAAACTTGTGCTCTAGGAAATGGCCATGGGGGCTGGGAGACATATTAAAAGAGATTTGTTTTCTCTTCTGTTTTGTAACAGGATGGTGACACAATTAGAAAATGTTTTTCAGGAAGAGATTATTAGGTTGCGATGCAAATCAAATAAGACTGATAAGCCAAGGGTTACCCCAGAGAGCAGGCGGGCGGGCGTGGGCTGAGGGTGGGAGGGGCAATTTCAGGTCCCATCCCTTTCAGGACTGAGAGAGAGCATCCCCCTCCAACTAGGTATGACCGTTGCTTCGTTTGGAGAGCAGATCCTCTGCAGACAGCAGATCTTTTGCAGATGCAAAAGCACTGGCCAGCTTTGGTTCCGGAGGGGCGGTGGGACCTGTGTTAAGGTGCTGATGAAGTGAACTTGACCTTTCGGTACCTCGGCTTTGTCTTGTGAAGAGAAGGTGCCACGCTGGTTGACATATGGTAAATGTCAATTAGCCAGTGGCTATGATTAGGAATGGAGTCATGAACAATTTGTGTTCGTGAGTTGCTTTTTGTTGTTTTGTTTTGTTGTTTGTTCTGTTTTTGTTTTGTGAGCTAGCATGCATTTTGCTTCACTGGGGACACACTCAGTGAGACGCCTCAGTGAGTTGTTAGCATTTTGAACAGTGACATTACTTCACCAAAAAAGCATAGTGGCATCCAGGAAAAGGCTGAGCTATGGATCTATTTTCCCCACCACAAAATTAAAGAAGCAGGAGGCAGTTACTATGCTCTGCAAGTTCGTCCACAAAAAGAGAGAACAGGCAGGACTAAAGGCCGCTAACTTCTTTCTCAAAAGGAGCCCTCAGAAAGATGCCTTGGCCTTATCCCAAATTGCTTTTGTTGTTAAGCTTTTGAAAGTGATGCAGATGCCCCAGTGCCCATTGTTTCTAAGATTTACGCTCTTAGGCTTGTCGAACACACCTTCTGCCACCTTCCACTTACCTGGCAATGTTAGCTGGACTGCGAACCCTGAGCTTTTCTTCGTTGATCCCACCTCATACTCACGGTTCATCTCTTTTCTCTGGCGTACTGCCTTTATGTGTACACTTTACATCACCTTCCCCAACACACACACACACACACACACACACACACACACACACACACACACACACACACACACAAAACATTTGCAGTCCAGCTTCCCTGTGCTCTCCATTTCCATTGAGCAGGAAAAATAATTGATCCCGGCTGTGTTCTTGGTAAAGGTCAGAAACTAGAATCTTAACAGCTGACTCGATGCTATTGACAACCAACAACCACAACGTGATTTCTGCACCAAACTAGAAACAGCGGGTGCAAAGTCGGACTGAGTGGTAAGCCAGGCCTCATGAGCACTGGCCAGAGAACTGATGGGTGTTACAGGAAATGGGGCAAGGAGCCTTGGAAACTGCTTTTTAACATCTGGCTGTTTACCTGAATTTTTCTCACAGGAATGCAAATGTAAGTTGAAGCAGGACTCCTTTTCTCTTAGCGTGTCTTGCCTTCAAAAGTAGCCGAGTGTGGGTTGATTCATACGAACATTGACACTTCATTTGACAACTGACTAAGGAGCCTTCTCAAGTGCTTGGTCACCAGTATGCAAGCCTTTTGTATATTCTTGTTCAATTGAACTGAAATGTTGAAAACATAGAAGACAGAAAAAAAATATCAAAGTGGGCTTCGTGATAGGTACAGAAAACATGCAGCAAAAAGCATTTGGTAATATACTTAGGAAATAAAGTTCAGTCTTAACATAAACTTGGCAAGAAAATCCAGAGGGAGAAAGCTTTAAGAATATAGATGTTCATTGACAGTGAAAAAAAAATGATTAAACTTCCCACTAAATTCATACAACACCTTTTGGGCGTAATAAGATGTTCCAAGAAAGCTTTCGAATTTATGGGTTCTTACTTGGAGTTTGTTTGCCCAAGAGGCATAAAAGCTTAAATAAACCATAAGGATTGATGTGAGATACTAGTTCCTTTACCAAGAATCTTCTCAGAATTGTGCAGAAGGAAACAGAGGCCATGTTCTGCACTGGTAGAAAGTGAACAGAACCTAGCCTGCAGGCCTGCCCCTTGGTAAACTCATTTGCAGTCTACTCTCCTCCGCTCTGTCTGCACAAGCCTGGCTCATCAAACAGGCACGCTCTAGGGCCAGACCTCCTTACACCTGTTTCCTATAGTAATCATCTTGAAATAGCCTTTTCATTGTAACAGTCACCGCCCACTCAAAACCAACTTGCAGCCTTCCGTCCATATTTTGAGATTTTCGTGTGATCTCCCCATACCCTCCCTCCATCTGGCTTTAGCTCAGGATTCCTGTAGCAGAACTCATACATGAGCCTGGTCTCTCCCACACCATTGCCTGCAGGTGGATGCCAAGCTTCTACTGCTGGCATCGGTTTACCTAGGTGTAGCCAGAGGTACCTTCTTTAAACGCTTCCTTGATGAAATGAAACAAAAGACTCATACTGGCACCTACCCAGGTCTCATTCCAAAGCCTCTCTGTTACCATGAGCCACTCTTCTCCATTACATCTTTTAAGAGAGAGAGAGAGAGAGAGAGAGAGAGAGAGAGAGAGAGAGAGAGAGAGAGAGAGATCCAGTTTAAATAAATAGAATAACTTAGAAAGAACGTGTTCTCACCCTGGTTAACTTTCCCCGATAGTTCTCATTCATAACAAGTTTATTTTTTAGTAAGTTAGTCATAGATAACTTTCAGAACTACCTCCTTCATACTGTGTATCTCCATCTTTCTTGAACATCTGCGTAATCACTGGCTCTCTCTCCGGACTTGCCCCTTTCTTATGCCTTGCTTCTACATTCTTCTTTCCCATATGCCATTCTTCCTCCTCCCCCCAACATTCATTCTCCAGCCTCTCACTTCCCACCTTCATGAGCTTATTTCTGGTAGCAGTGGGGGAGCCCTACTGTTCAGAGGAGACACTATTTACCTGTCCTTTCTTAATTGTCACGTCACCAATATTTGACGTGCCAGACATCTCAGGTGCACTGAGACAGGCCTGGCAGCCTAGACTCGAATGAGCTGCATATCCGACGCTGGTCCAACAGCACATCTGCCAAAATATGTCCCTGGATCCGAGCGGTGAACGCAGCCGTTACCACCATAAATATTAGACCAACTGGAGCGAAACTGTGTTGGAGTCTTTTAAAAATGGAAGGCTGAGTTTAAAAACAAATCAAGTGTTTTAAAAGTCATTGTGCCTAAATCTATCACAGATTCTATCTAACTCTTCAGTTGAGAACAGCCTATTTATTGTAAGGAAAGAAAAAAGAATATTGTAGCTAAAAAGAATTAAAATTCCTCTAAAATGCCGATTGGTTGGAATCAGATTTTATTAAGAATCTAATTTCTAATTTCCATGCTGTTAAATAGGAAATATCAGCGGACACCCTGTTAGCCTTTGTGATGAAGCGAACATTAGTTAGCATGGCTAACACATTGCCAGTTTTCGTTACTATTTGCCATTCTTTGATACCAAATGCCCTACAACATGTAATGAAGCCTTCCATCTGCACAGTAATTTCCAAGTCTGTTTCTATATGCATACCGTTTTCATGTACCCTTTCGTCATATGATTAATACTAGTCTCAGAGTCTGAAGTCTGAAGATTATTTGAGTGTGTGCTTGTGGGTGTCACACGTGTGCAGACTTGTTTGCTATCCCTCTTCAGGTTTGTGCCGCTCCTGTGTTCATTTCCTTTTTTTTTCTTTCCCTTTATTGGATATTTTCTTAATTTACATTTCAAATGTTATCCCCTTTCCTGGTTTCCTCTCCGAAAGCCCCCTATCCTATCTGCCCTCCCCCGTTTCTATGAGGGTGCTCCCCCACCTACCCTCCCACCTCTTCCCACCTCCCCACCCTGGCTTTCCTCTACACTGGGGCATCAGGCCTTCACAGGACCAAGGGCCTCTCTTCCCACTGAGGCCCAACAAGGCCGTCCTCTGCTACATCTGCAACTGGAGCCATGTGTACTCTTTAGTTGGTGGTTTAGTCCCTGGGGACTCTGGGGTGTCTAGTTGGTTGATATTGTTGTTCTATCCTATTGGGGTTGCAAATCCCTTCATCTCTTTCAGTCCTTTCTCTAAATCCTCCATTGGGGACCCAATTTGCAGTCCAATGGTTGACTGGGAGCATCGGCCTCTGTATTTGTCAAGCTCTGGCAAAGCCTCTCAGGAGACAGCTCTATCAGTCTCCTGTCAGCATGCACTTCTTGGCATCGGCAATAGTGTCTGGGTTTGGTGACTGTATTTGGGATGGATCCCCAGGTGGGGCAGTCTCTGGATGGCCCTTTCTTCAGTCCCTGCTCCACACTTTGTCTCTTTATTTCCTCCTGTAAGTATTTTATTCCCCCTTCTAATGACTGAAGCATCCATACTTTGGTCTTCCTTCTTTCTGAGTTTAATGTGGCATTCTTCTGTGAATTATATCTTGGATATTCTGAGCTTTGGGGCTAATATCCACTTATCAGTGAGTGCATACCATGTGTGTTCCTTTGCGGTTGGGTTTCCTCACTCAGGATATTTTCTAGTTCCATCCATTTGCCTAAGAATTTCATGAAGTCATTGTTTTTAATCTCTGAGTAGTACTCCATTGTGTAAATGTACCACATTTTCTATATCCATTCCTCTGTTGAGGGACATCTGGGTTTTGTTCAGCTTCTGGCTATTATAAATAAGGCTGCTATGAACATAGTGGCCTGTGTTAATTTCTAAGACAGCCTTTCCCAACACTTTAACACTTATCTACAGGGTGGAGAATAACTGCAATGAGGGAAAGAGTGCTAAATTCCTTCAGGTTCCAAATTCATTGAGATTTGCTCTATGGGTTTTGGACTTAGAAGACTTTTCACATGTGAATTTCATCATGAAAAGAAATTTCAATCAAGGTAGAAATTATTGCAGGAAGGTAGGTATGTAATTCAGTTAGCATATGGCCCTTACCTAGAATGTATAAAGCCCTATATTCTGCCCCAAGCACCAGATAAACTGGCATGGTAGAGCATGCTTCAATCTCAGAACGGAAGTGGGCAGGCAGGAGGATCAGACGTTCCAGATCATCCTCAGGAATATCACAATTTTGAGGCCATTCTGAACTACATGAGACCATGTCTCAAATTAAATAACGCAGTAAGAAAAAAATCTATTTTGTAGTCAGCACCAAGCTAGGTGTCTTGTCAAGTGCTGATTGGTTAAAATCTCACCGTGTATTTCGGACAATATGACCGGTTCCAGGGAAATGGAGCCTCCCGAGGGTCAATGTCACAAGCAATAGACCAAGAATTAAATGCAGGTGCCTTGGGTGCCACAGCTCATGCTCTTTTTAATTACATGCACCCTCTGAATATGAACTCATTTCAGTTTCTCCTCTAATACTGTCAGACCTTGTACATGAAAGTGTCTTAGATGATTGCCTGAGTTTCAACTCAAATCTTCTGTAACTGAGAAAGTTTAGTCAATATGTGGTATCCTCAGGATTCTTAGTGATCATTCTTCCCGTTTCTATTGTTCATCAAAGGCTACTTTAAAATACATACCCCTAGAAAGAGGACAGATTTGATTTCTCACTATTTTCTGTCATTTAGGTGGCTGAAATTTGCAAAAGCATAAAACTAGGTTTCTGGCAGTGCCTTTTATATTTTATATTTTATTTTATATATATTTTACTATATTATATTTTAATTGAAACAGGCTTTTTTTCTTTCTTCTTCAAGCTCTTTGCTTTCTGTTATCTGGCAACTGAACTAAAATCTCAATCTGATTTTTTTTGGCATTGTTATAGGTTGATTAACTGATTTAGGTTTCAACAATCTAATGGCTATTCTTGCCCCTGTGCCTTCCCTACGGAGCTGTTACCATAAATGCTGCTACACTTTGGGACAAATGTTTGGTTTTATTCTCACCCAATAGAGTTGTTTGTATCTTTGTTTGAGGTAGAGACTCATACAGCCCAGGTCAGCCTCTGACTCTCTATGTAGCTCCGAATGGACTCGAACTCTTATCACCCTGCCTTCCCCTTCCCACTGCTGGGATTACCAGAGTATGCTACCATAACTAACATTTTTCTTTAACTGAAGTCTTAACTGGATGCATTATACAAAGCTTTCGTAGCTACTAATTAAATCTGCGTATAAAGATACGGCAGTAAGAGGGCTCAGTGAGGACAAACACTTGCCTTGAAAGCCTGACAACCTGCTTTTGATCCTTGGTCTCCACAGGGAAAGGATAGAACTGACCCTTGCAAGTGTCTCCTCTGACATACACACGTGTACCCTGATATGTATGCACCCACTTAAACACATGAGTGTTTGTGTGTATGTGAATATGGTACACACATATATGCATCATATGTACACAGAGCAAAAAAAATATTTTTTAAGTAAAGAAATTGTAAGAATCTGAGGAGATGACTCACTAAATGCTGGTTGTGTAAACCTGTGGACCTGTGTTCCATCCTCAGCTCATCAAAAAAAAAAATGTGAGAGTGTTGGAGCATACTGGCAACTGTAGTTTTGAGAGGGCATTCATGGAAAAGAAGGGTTCACTAGACAGCCAGTCTGGCCTACTTGGCAAACATTCATCTAATGGGGGACTCTGTCTCCAGACAATATATGGCTCTAAGGACTGTCACTTGAGGTTATCTGGCCTCCAAATGCACATGCCCCACTCAACCAAACAGGTACACCTACATTCACATTCACGCACGCACACACACACACACGTGCACACAAACATACACACACACACACACACACACACACACACACACACGTATCTAGAAAGAAAACAAAAGAAGATAGGAGACAAAAAATAATTAATTTCCATGGTGAGTTTTCTTTATATGCCAAGATCATTGGTGTTAACAAAGATGGTTGTCCTTTAAGGCCATAGACTTATCAAGGACATTCTGTACTCCCTTTTGCATGACTTTTCATCTCTACCTGAAGCCCTTAGGTGAATCCCCATTGTATTATATCAATACTGTTATCTGTATTCAAAATAAAAATAAAGTTAGCAACTGAAGTTATACTATAGTGATGGTTTGAAAGAAAAGCCTCCCCCCCACACACACACACCTCTAAAGATCATATGGAATGGCACTATTAGGAAGTATGACCTTGTTGTGATAGGTATGGTGTTGTTGGGCCACAGAGGACGGGCTTTGGGGTCTCAGATGCTTAAGCTACAACCAGTGTGGCATTCTATTCCTGCTGCCTACCAATCCAGACATAGAACACTCAGCTTCTTCTCCAGCACCATGTGTGTCTGTCTGCACGTCTCCATGCTTCCTGCCATGATGATCATGGACTAGACCTCTGCACTGTAAGCCAGCCTCAGTTAAATGTTTTCCTTCATAAGAGTTACTGTAGTCATGGCACTTCATTACAACAATAAAACAGTAATTGGGAAGCAAAGCCTGAAGCTTACTAATGAAAGGGCTTTTTAGACATTACCTCCTGAGACAGTCAACTCATCTGCATGAAAGAATGACACTAGAGGTACATAGTGTGGGTTAAAGAGTATTTTGAGAATATTTTGGTATGAAAGATTTGTGCTTTCCTTACACATTATACCTCTGATGCATGGTCCTGAATTTTAAAGCCAACCCCAAACTGCACATTTAATAGAACTCTGAATTTAGTGATAAGGGGTATCCTATTACCTCTATGATTTCAGTTTGGGCTCTCACATTTGAGTTAGCCATACCTATTTTATCTCCACCTCTCTAATTATATAATCCCAGTTATGCCTTACCACACACCTGCCTGTGCTTGGCACCGGAGACAGCTTTGTCTAGGTCTATATGGACATGACAAATGAGAACCAAGATTTTTGATCTTTGGCAAAGGAATGTGTACTTTTCTGCTCCCATCAACGTCATTTGTCACAGTCCTGTCTCTGCGATAGTCATGTAAGCAGCCTGGGCCAGGAGAGCAGTCTCTTCCTTTGCTTTCTGCAGCGATGCTTCAGTGATGTCCCTTGCAAGCTTGCTGTACTGCATCCATGTGTCATCTTTTGCTGTGAACTATATCTCTCATAGGATCAGCAAGTGGCCATGCTCTGAATCAGTATCAGGCACAGAACTGGAGAATCACTTCTGAGCAGTTCACAGGCAGCCTCTTGCCTGCCAGTACAGAATCTGTTCAAAACCTATAGCTAATGAAATTCTTAAAGGAAACACCAATTTTGATTGGCTACGGACACACATGCATCTCCAGACCAGAACTGCCCCAGGTCAGGCTGCTAATAAACAATTTCAATTCAACTTGTTAAGGAGAAGAGAGGGCAGGGAAGGATTGAGTCATCTTTCATTAATATAACTTGGTATTGTAGGACCCCTTCTTGGGAGAAACTCTTGACAGTAACTGGTCCTTGAAATATAAAATAGAATCCTGAAGCAGCCTGCAATGGGCTCTATGCTTCACAGCTAATAATAGCAAGGTTAATTACAGAAGGGAGTTTCAGAAACAGAAAGCACTAATCTCACTGAGCAAAAGTTGCTTCGCTGGTGTCTCAAAATAATTAGTAATAGGGTCTGGTCTCAGAGCTGTTAATGATCACCCTTTATGGACTTAAGTTAGATATGGGGAGGGCATAGGATGTTTATGATTGAAAATCAAGTTTGTCTGCTACCGTTGTAATAAATTATTGCTGCCCGTCACTCCAAGTCAGGTTCAAAGTCCTTAATTATGTTTATCAATGTATGACTAAGCCTCCTTACATTCAGAATTTGTGATACTGACCAGTCATACAATTCTATACCTGCAGTATTCTCTGACAAGCATTAAACACTAAGCAAAAAGAATTAATCTGTCAAGTTAATATGTAAATAAATGTCTACATGAACCCTAGACAATGATTTTATAACAGTATGTCTACCATCTTTGATAGAAGCTGCAGAATCTTTATTTATAGTCTTCATTTTGCTTGGCTGGGCAATAGCAGTGAGGGCTACTTGAATGAGCGTGTGCCCTCATTCAAGTAAGTCATGGGATTCCACAAATGCTTATCAATTCTGTGTGGAGCTGTCACTTCCATCTTGTTTAACCATTCCTTGAGCATCTTCTATATGAGAGGCATGTGTTACAGTAAATGCATGGATTCTCCACTTTTGTGACCCCTATTTGAAAGTGAGAGAACTAAGACAAAGGAGGTGTAAGGTCTCATGGAAGACACAATGAACACTAGTGAACCACATGATTTGGATCCGAAGTAGAAACCTACTGTGCTCCTCTCCCCAAATGTCTTCCTCCATGTTAATTTAATTCTTTTCTTCTATTCATCCCATCCATGTTAAGTAGCGATTTTTATGGAAGCTTGAGCAATCCACGAGTATTTGTTCATTGGCCAGAAGCCTGGTTTAGACTTTGCATACATCGTGGCTTCTTCAATGAGGAAAATGTTCATCGCAGCCATTCTCCTAGTAAATGATGAGGTTGCAGATAAACTACCTCTACACACAACACTTTAATATTAAATATTTTAAGCTGGGGGAATTTGAGTAAAAAGCATTGCAGAAACATCTGGCCTTCCACTCTGCCTTTCTTCCCTGAAGCAGGACATAAAACCCAGCACGGCTTCCAGACTCCCCCCAGAAGGAGTTCATAAGACTAAGAAGGGGCATCCTCTCTTTCCTCAGATGAAGAGTGTTGGGAATCTGAACAGTAGGCTGATGGGTTTCCTACAGCTTATGACCACGAGCTCAAAGCTCTGCCCTGTCCTTTCCCCACAACCGCCCATTCTTCAAACCTACCATAAACATTTGTAGTTTAGGTGTTGCTGGGGGATCATATTTTATCACGAGAGCATCCACATCATATGGCATTTACATTAACATAAACATATAATTTCCCCTTTAGTCGACCTTTTGTTTTAGGAGCTTTAACCATGATCCCAGAAAAAAAATTTTTCCTTCTTGCTATAAATATTTTCTAGAAGTAGCAACATGACTAGTTACTATTATGACATCTAGTGAGGCCCTATAAATTGTCTACTAGGTCACTTCCATTTTCTTTTGTTTAGGAAATGATTTATATTTAAGGTAAAGAAAGGCCTATTTAATTCTTTTCTTCTTTCTCAAGTTTTTTTTATTCCTAATTAATAAAAATGTATAAGTATTTATAACAGGTAGTATGATGCTTTCGTGTGTGTGTGTGTGTGTGTGTGTGTGTATACATATACACAAACATATCTAGTTAGTGATTAATGTGAATTACTTCTCATACTGCTATATTTTTACATTGAGAATACTTAAAATCTACTATTCACAGTTTTCAAAATAAAATGCCATTGCATAGAGTGAACTCTTCCTTCTTGTCTAAGAGAAATGTTTATATTCTTTATCCAAGCTCTTGCCTCCAGCTTCTGATAACCACTAGCCTGCTTTTTACTTTTATGCAATAATGTTTTTATACTCTAAAAATAATGAGAGCATGTAGTGTTTTTCTTCCTATACCTGGCTTCTTCCACTTAACATAGTGTCCTCCAAGTCCATTCATAGGACTGATTATATATCAAAGCCTAGTAAGGGTTCCATTACGTATATGCTTCATAGTTGCTTTATTCATTCATCCATTGACTGGAAGGGCCTTAAGTTCATTTTGTGGTATTAGAGCATAGTACCAAGTCTGAGTAATTGATAATAATTAGAATTGATTGGTTCATGATACTTAGAGGTAGGATATCAACTAACAAGACACCATCCTCCTGAATATCATCCCATGGTAGGTAATAACCAAGATGGAAGGAGAGTGAATAAACAGTACCTCAGACTCCCCTTACCACATGGTACAGGGCTTGATTTAGACTCACTCTGCCTGGCCGGCCTAATTGCTCTTAATTTGGACGAACTTCCGAACAATGGGTACTGGATTCTAACACTTACCTAGGGAGAACACATTCAGAGAATGTAGACAGGTTGGCTCATGTACTGATGCTTCACGGAACCTGGGAAACTAGCTGCTTCTTGGACATACAGACTTCATGTCTTTGAATATATATGCCCTGTAGTGAGATTGCTGGATCATATGGGTGTTCTACTTTTAGTTTTTTTAAAGAGGCTCTATAAAACTTTCCACAATAACTACACTAATTTACATTCTCGTCAACACTGTTCAAAGCCATTCCTTTCTCTGCATCATCTCCAACATTTATCTTTCAACTCTGTGATAATAGCCATCTCAATAGGTGCAAGGTAACAGCTCATTGTGGTTTTAACTGGCATTTCCTTGGCATTGTGGGAATGTTGAAAAGCTTTGGCTTCATATTCTTTTATTTTTGGAGATGGTTTTTAATTTTTTATTGTTTTTTTGTGAGTTTCACATCTCGAACCCCAATTTCACTCATCTCCCATCCCTTCCTATCTGTTTTCTGCCCTCTGCCCTTGCAACCTGCCCCCACAAAAGAAAATGAGATAGAATTTTTTTTTAAAAAAAATCTTGCTGTCAAAGCTGAAATGTGTCACATGGTACATACACCCTTTTGTCCACACATTTTTACTTGGAAATGTTCATTTCAATAAGTAGTTAGTCTGTTTCAAGGTCTCTGTCTTCCTCTGCCTTATCTATATTATATCCTCTCTGGGACACTTCTTGGATATTCTGCTGTTGTCATGGAGATTCTGCTACTTCAGGTCTGCAGGACGAGCCCTTTCACATGCCCCAGCAGTTCATATATGGGATAGAAGTTAGGGTGGGCCAACTCAATGCCCTAGATCTGGGTAGGTAGTTGAGTTAGTCAGCCCATCAGCTCTTCTGTACCCCAGGAGGGACTGCCTTGGCTGGCTCAGCCAATGTTCTTAGGCAGATAAGGGGCAGGGCCAGGGCCAGGGCCAGGTCTTCCTAAATCACACCATTGGGCTAATCATCTACTCCCCACCACCAGAACCCAGGACCCCAGCTCAGCACAGTGCCTCAGACTAGGGAGATATATATATATATATATAATCCTTTGGTCATAAGATGGGACTGGGACATCAACACAGACCTTAACTGCCATAAGGCCAAGGCCCCAGACATGGCCCCATGGCCTCAGGTTCTCACTGTCTCTTCCATCACTCCATCATTTACTCTTGTCTTTCCATCTCTGCAGCATTCAGTCAAACAACAGTGATTCCAGAGGTATGTCACTTTAATACCCAACCTTCGTTAGTAGAAAAACCATCTGGACAGAGAGAGAGAGAGAGAGAGAGAGAGAGAATATGAATCTGAGAAAGAAATGGCATTTAATACCAAATAGTCCTAACAGATATTTCTATAATATTCTACCCAAATAATACTCAATAGCACATGGAATCATCTGTAAAATAAAACAAAACAAAACAAAACAAAAAAACAAAAAAACGCATGCCTGGACACATTGAAAATCTTATTTTTTTTTCCTATTTTCTTTTTATTTATTCTTCTCACATACTATACCTCAACTTCGGTTTCTCTCCCTCCTCTCTCCCCAGTCTCTTCCTCCTACCTCCCCTTTCCCCCAGATCCATGCCCCCACATTCCCCTCCCCTCAGAAAAGAGCAGACCTTCAAGGAGCATCAGCCAACTATGGGATAAAAAGCTACATTAAGAACAGGCACATACTCTCACATCAAGGTTCGACAAGGCAATCCAGTAGGAGGGAAATGGTCTCAAAGGCAAGAAGAAGAATCAGAGATGTCCCATCCTACCACTGTTAGGAATCCCACGCAACCATAATACAGATGCAGAGGACCCGGAAGAACACATGCTCCCTTATCTTTGAGCCCATTTGAGTCTGTGGACCATGTTCTTGTGGGGTCCTTGATCCCTCTAGTTCCTCTATTCCTTCCTCTCCTCTCCTCTCCTCCTCCACAGGATTCACTAAGCTTTGCCCAGCATTTGTTTATTGGTCTCTACATATGCTCCCAGGAGTTGGATAAAATCTCTCTAGTATCTTTGCAATGATTATGCTAGGCTACAATCCTAGCACATCATGTAGGCATGACCAACTGTAGGTCAGAGGTTTTATGGCTGCGTTGGTATCTCAATCCCTCTACCCGAGGCCTTGCATGGTTACAGAGGATGGCCAGTTCAGACTTTATGTCCCCCATTACTAGGAGTCTTCACTACTGTCACCCTTGTTGGTTCCATGGAGTTTCCATTGCACTGTTTCTACATCACGCTCGAAATGTCCCCCGCCCCTGTCCCAGTGTTTATGCCAGTATTATCCCTCTATGCCTCACTCCTACTTGACCCCTCCTGTTCCCATCCACATTCTCCCCCAGGTCACCCACAAAATCTTTTCTATTTCTGACTCCCAGGAAGCTAATTGCATCCCTCCCTCACCCCCCCCACATACACAAACACTTCAGCACTTCTTAGTACTTAGCCTCTCCAGGTCTGTGGATTGTAGCATGGTTACCCTTTATTTACTACTAATAGCCACTTATAAAGGAGTTGTATGGCTGTGTCTTCAGTTAGATCGATTCCCAAATTTCTGAGAAACAGCCATGTTGATTTCCAAAGTGGCTGTACAAAGTTGCACTCCTGTCCACAGGGGGGTAGTGATTCTCTCTCTCCACATCCTTGCAAGTATGAAAACTGCTTTTTAACTTAGCCATTCTGATAGGTGTAAGGTGGAGTCTCTGAGTCATTTTGATTTGCATCTCCCTGATGACCAAGGATGTTGAACATTTCTCGGTTTCACCATCATATGTACCCCATTTTTAAATTGGACTATTTAGTTTGTTTATATCTAGTTTATATATATACATATGTATATATATAATGCTTGTTTATATATACGTATATGTATGGATTATATGGATATTAGACTCCTGTCAGATGTGCAGTTAGTGAGAACCTTTTTGTTCTATTGACAGTGTCCTTCGCCTTACAAAAGCTTTTTCAGTTTCATGAGGTCCCATTTATTAATTGTTGATTTTAGTGCCTATGCTCCTTCTGTTCTGTTTAGAAAGTTGTCTCCTGGGCCAATGTGTTCAAGGTTATTGCCCACTTTCTCTTCTATCAGACTCAGTGTTTCTGGTTTTATGTTGAGGTCTTTGATCCATTTGGATTTGAGTTTTGTACAGGATGATAGATATGGATCTATTTGCATTCCTGTACAACCCAGCATCCAGTTAGACCAGTACCATTTGGAAGATCTTTCCACCTCCTGATACCTGCTTCAATTTCTTTCATCAAATATTTGGGTTGTTATCATTCAAGTCTTTCACTTGCTTTGTTACTTACCTCAAGAGACTTTTTATTATTTGTGGCTATTGTGAAGTATATTGTTTCACTGATTTTTTTTCCCCATCTTTATTAACTTGGGTATTTCTTATTTACATTTCAATTGTTATTCCCTTTCCCGGTTTCCAGGCCAACATCCCACTAACTCCTCCCCCTCCCCTTCTATATGGGTGTTCCCCTCCCCATCCTCCCCCCATTACCACCCTCCCCCCAACAATCACTGGGGGTTCAGTCTTGGCAGAACCAAAGGCTTCCCCTTCCACTGGTGATCTTACTAGGCTGTTCATTGCTACCTATGAGGTTGGAGCCCAGGGTCAGTCCATGTATAGTCGTCTTTGGGTAGTGGCTTAGTCCTGGAGGCTCTGATTAGTTGGCATTGTTGTTCATGTGAGGTCTCAAGCCCCTTCAAGCTCTTTCAGTCATTTCTCTGATTTCTTCAACGGAGATCCACTGATTTCTTTCTCATCCCCCTTGTCATTTGTGTATAGGAGGGCTACTGAATTTATTTTTAGTTAATCTTGTATCAGGATACTTTTCTGAAGGTGTTTATCAGCTGTAGGAGTTCCATGGCAGACTTTTTAGGATTCTTTATGCATACTATCATATCATCTGTGAATAGCAATACTTTGACTTCTTTCTTTCCAATTTTTATCCCTCCATTACCCACAGTTGGCTTATTGTTCTCACAAAAACTTCAAGCACTGTATTGAATAGGTGTAGGGAGAGTGGACAGCCTTGTCTTGTTCTGATTTAAGTAGATATGCTCTGGGTTTCTCACATTTAATTTGATGTTGGCTATTCGTCTATTATATATTGTCTTTATTATATTAGGTATGTCCCTTGTAGCCCTGATCTCTCCAAGACTTTTATCATAAACGGATGTAGATTTTGTCAAATGTTTTTTTGGAATATAATGAGATGATTGCGTGTTCTTTTTATTTTTCAGTTTGATTATAAGATGGATTACATTGACATATTTTTGTATGTTGAACTAACTATCCCTGCGTCTCTGGGATGAAACCTACTTGATTATAGTGGATGACATTTTTTATGTGTTCTTTCATTCGGTTTGTATTTTATTGAATTTTTTGTACCTATTTTCACGAGGAAACCCTCTTTCTTATTTTTTTCTGAATTTATTTCAATATTTTTAAATTTTTATTTTATTTTTCTTGTGCATGTGCATTTCAAATGTTTTGCTCTTTACCCCCTCTCCCATCCCCCTCCCCCTCCCCCTGCTTCCACGAGGATGCTCCCACTCCCAACCACCCACTCCTACCTCAACGCCCTGGCATTCCCCTTGGCTTCATATTCTTTTTTGGGCTTTGTATGTCTTCTTTGGAGACATGTCTGTTGGGGCCTTTTTAGAATTAGATTGTTTTCCTACTGATTAGGTGTTTGCGTTCACTCAGAGCACTTATAAACAGATCAAGTGGCCCTCTGAAGAACGCATTTATGTGATCTATCTATTAGCACCTTCTTGTTTTTTCTGTCTGTTGCTCTCCTTGCTGTGCCCCCTTCCAGATTGTAGGAAACTACGTTGGTCGGATTCTGTTGCTTTCTTGTTCCTGGGTAGGAACATCAATGTGATGTTGGGGAAGTAGATGATGAGAGGAGATGGTGAGAAGGTAGGGCACACTAACTCTCTGCTTTGTAATTGGACTCCCAATGGGTTCCCTTCACTGTTTCCTTCCCAGCTGGAAGCTCTCCATGAGTTTATCTGCCTTAGGTAGGCCCAGCTTCTGGGCGTAGCCTCCCTTGTCCCAACATATGCAAGCCCCTGGGTAAGAGAACATAATGAAGCTCACATACATCTGTGCAATATGCAAAAATGCAAGATGAAAACCTCATGGATTTTTCTGTTTTGATAAATATGTCTTCAAAGTGCTATGTATTTTAAAAATCAGTCTCATGGGAATCCACAGAGTAAACAACAGCTTTCTCTTACTCATTAGGCAAGAGGGGGTGTGTGGCTATTTACCCTACTATTCGTCCTGCCAGAACTCCACTGTCTAGGAACTGCAAAAGTTCCAAGCATGAACTCCATGAAGGGGACATGTACTAAAGAACA
Source organism: Rattus rattus (assembly GCF_011064425.1). Lineage (NCBI taxonomy): Eukaryota > Metazoa > Chordata > Mammalia > Rodentia > Muridae > Rattus > Rattus rattus. Next base: position 102,469,220 of record NC_046157.1, on the reverse strand, counting down.
GGCACCCAATCTCTGTCTTCTCTTCTCCCAGTAAACAGATAATTCATCTTAGTCATCTCAAGGCTCTGTGGCTTTGGGTTGCTCTGGGGAGGTAGAGGATAGAACTAGGGGAAAGGCAGGTTTGGGATATGGCACTACACCATTCAAGTTGGGACAGGAGCCTGGTCTAGAAAGGAATAGTAGCATCTGTGTGTTTATGCTCTCCTGACCCACTTTCTTATCTAGGGAACAAACACAGCTGTTAGGAGCAGGGTGAGCACTTCTAAAGTTCTGATGCAGAGTCCTGATTTCAGAGTATCACTGCTTTTGAAGATCTGTAGCATGGTGTGCTGCTATCTTTCTGAATTTGTTAGTCTCTAGGTTCTATCGCTGCCCTTGCAACTCTTCAGCTCTTCATTAATCTCTTCAACGAACTCCTGGTCTTCACTTCTCTTTGGGGAAAAAAAAAAACAAAACAAAACACACAGACCTTTCTAATTTCCCCAGCTATACTCCAATTAGTGTAAATTGATTAAAGATATAAAATGTAGATTGCAGCAATATTTCCTATTCAGTCAGTTGCTTTCATCTGAGCTAAAGAGAATAAGCCCCACCATAAAGACGGATTCTGGCGAATAATATGTTTTCTGATGATCCAAGTCCTTTCCTAACACGTGTGCATTTCAGAAGTCATTTACAAAAGGCATTGTATATTTGGCTGCACCTAAATCTGCATGTGGAGTTCAAGGTAAATAGGACAGATGGAGGAAAATAGAAGTGGGATATTTCAACATTTCCAGGCAGAGGGGCAAGAAAGCGATGGTGATTCAACTCAATTCTGTGTCTTACCCAATATAGAGCTATTGACGGTAAGCTGCAGCCTTTGGGTCCTCTTCAATCCTCTCTAACACTTCCCACATTGGATCTCTTTCACATATCACTCTACCAGGGCAGTGCACTGCTAGCTCTTAAAATAAATCTTACACATATGGTACTTATATAATGAAGACAAAACCTGTGGAGTGGGGCTGGCCATATTCACATTTGGTCTCTGGATAGCGCTCAGGGAGAGAGCCTGCCTGAGTTATGTAACAATTCAGTTCCTAGGTTAGATGCGTTTGTTTGCTTTTTTCCTAGAAGGCAGAGGAATTTGATGCACCTCAGACTTTTGTGCCTTGCCACTTTGTGCTAAGAAATAAGATTTCATGGTTGAAGTATCGTGGCTTCAACAATAAAATCTTCAACTCTATGCCGACGACACGATGGGGTACCACCCTTTCTAATTCATCGCTGGTAACATTGTTGCTAAGAGAAAAATGAAGCATCTCTTCGGCATTGTTCTGCCACTTCGGTTGCTAGGCTTGTAACTCTCCCACTGCAGCAAGTCTGCTCTGGCAGATGCAGCAGACTGCAGAGATTTGGCAGGAGAGAGAAAGGGAAAGAACTCCGCTGCCTGATGTTACTGAAATCCGCGGCCAACTTTCAATTACCACATCAGTAAATGCAAGGATCTTTTAAATCCAGATCTCATCAATAAGTAATAATGCCAGAAGAGAAACAAAACCGTGGGGTTTCATTTGACCAAACGTTACTGTCTTTTCCAGTAATGTTTTTTTTTCTCCAGTTAAATTTTCTAAGCTAGAAAACAGATCAAGCCTTACTAAGGTCAGCGCTGTGGCTGCTAGACCTAGAATGTGGAACTTGGCTATCATTTTTTAAGGAAATGGGTATGTGGCAGCCCCTTATAATTTCTAAATTGGAGTTATTTTCCTGGGTAACACGGCAACAGCAGACAGAGAATGTGTTTTCCAATAGAGGGACAGGCCAGTGGAATGGAGAGGAAAACAGGCAGCATCCTCCAAAGGCTGAGTGAAGCATTGATCACAGGAGCAGTAATGCCTGGATTACACAACTAAGGAAAGGGAGACTGAGGACCTGGGCAGGTGTCACTAATAGCCTGGCTGTATCCTGGGGATACAGCATCACTTGCAAGTGCTAGTGAGCCAGCATTGTTTCTCTTCACTCTCACCCATGAGTGAATGATGAAATGTAATAATTCAACTGTACTTGATGCTGTCAGAGAAGAAAAAGAAAACAATGTACCCAACCCACAGTGCTACTGAGGGCTGTCAATCTTCTTGCCTTGTCTCCAATAGATTATCTAAATGTTGATATCTCCATTATTCATTTTTCCGAGACAAGATCAGGATATGCCTATGAAACCAGCAAATCTTGTTGACTTTGGGGAGAGAGGAGAGACCATCTGCATGCCGATAAACTAGTAATACCATGATTGCCTACACAGGATGGTTTCGGTCCCTTTCCAATTGGCCTGTGTAGCTCTGCCTTTTCTTTTATTTTAGTTTTTTCTTGAACTGGCACTTAAGCAACTGTGCTGTCAGTTACCCGCATCAAACATGGAGCTCTCTTTCTTATAAAAGTCAGGTTAGCCAAGATGTTGGATATTCAAAGAGACACAGGGTTCTTGTTAGCAGCTGTCGAAGGTAAGATGTCAATGAGTAGGACTTCAATAGATTGAATACCTCCTGAGGGCGGGCATTTCCTAGTCACGCCGTATCACCACAGGACACTCCGCAGAGTTTCTGTTTCTCCTCTTCTTACGTACTTCATCTTCGCGTCTGTATCTCACTGATCTCCATCTCTCAGATGTACATTCTGAGACGCGGCAACATGCTTCCCGTGTTAATATGAATTTATTCCTTCTTTGGAAATAATTATAACCCTCCACATGTCAAAAAAAATTATGGGACAGAGTGCTGTTCAGCTTGAGTCGTGTTCCAGCACATGAGGTGATAAAAACGCATTATCTGAAAATTACTCCATGTAAAGTAGATATTTGTGTTCTCACTTGAATTCTTCAGAAACAGATGGCCACTTTCTTAGTAATAAAAATAATTCTCCTCACTTAAAAGACTTTTATTGGAAAATATATTCACTGGGATTGTGTCCTATTGTCATCATACCGTTCCTGTGGGTGAGACAGAGCTTATAGAATGGGGTTTTATGGAGTTTTTATCAGGAAGGTGCAAACCAACATCTGTACTTGGAACCACCTTCAAGACACCTCCAGGAGCCTCGGGCTTCATAATAGGATGAGGATTGATTCGTTTACGGCTTTATCCTGTGTGAGTATGTATTGCTGCTCTTTATGAAACATATCAACGTGGATGTCAACAAGGTAATATCGAAGCTGACATTCCAGATGGACTTTCCTGCCATGTGTGGACCAACTCTCATCTCATTCACACTTTCTTCAGAAGCAAATGTGGCACACTCAGTGGAGGAGTGTATTAATAGTTGAACCATGTGGCTTTCTGAGCAACTGTAGATCCTAGGAACTCTGTCGGTATGATAAAATTCACACCTTGAGTTTTCTTTCCAGAAGAAAGAGCAAGTTATACACATTATGTATCATGAACAACACATATATACATATTATATACACATAAATATGTATGTATATATGTTTCATATATGTGTATGTGTATATATGCATATATGTCTCACATATGTATATATATTTGTATGCACACACACACACATATATATATATATGCTCAGTAAGTACTCAGCAAGTAAAAATGTAAGAACGCAAGAAGAAAATAGTTTCCAAAAATAAAAATAAAAAAGAGTTTCTAAAAAATGACTTGAGCCCTACAACTTGAACCCGAAGGCTCTCAGTTGATAGGTTAGTTACTTTTTCCTTGCTATAACAAAATATCTCTAAGTAATTTAAAAGGGAGTATTTATTTTCCCTTGGAAGTATGAGTTCCTGGTCAACTGACTTCCTCCCTTTGACCCACGGCAAACAAGACCAACATGGCAGAAAGGGAGAAAGCTCCTCTGAACCTGGTAGTCAGGGAACAAAGAGAAAGGCAGAAGACACGTTCTCAAGATAAACATCCAGCAACCTATTCCACTACACCATGAGTCGCCTCAAGTAACCTACTTCCGTCCATTTTGCACTACACTTCAGCCTCCACCACCTTCCAATGATGCCCTGAAGTTAGGAGTCTGGCATCGGATTGGCCTACTGATTGACACCAAAATCATGCTGAACCAGTCATTCCTCATAGTCCACGCAGGGGTAACCAAGCATTTGTTTACCAAATGAACCTTTGGAGTCATTTTATAATCAAGCTCTAATTATTGGTAATTTGGAGCCTTTCTGGAATGAAGGAGGTAGCCAAAAAAAAATCATTAGTGAAGTATGCCTGGCCTTTAACTCATAATAGAAAGCTAAGCTTCATTTGTTATGTATATTTTTAAACAAGAAATATACATTCAAAATAGCTTGCTCTCAAATGACATTATTGGGTCTACCAATTTCTGTCGTTAGTTTGTCTCCTTCTATAGCAACAGTCAAAAGAACTTGGTATTACTATTCTACCACCTACTGAGTGTCTAAACTTTGTGCTTGTCCTCTGGGAGAATGTGTTCCCATAGTCTTCAGGAGTACTGTGGGAGTCACAGCACCCTTGTTAAAAATGACAAGGAAAACTTATTTCAGTTGAGGGAGAGAGAGACTTGCAGTAGGGATGGAGATTAGACACAACTTTTCTGAAACGAAACGCTGGAGGAGTTTTGAGGGCTGGAAAGAGAGCTAATGGAATACCTTGCTGATGAGAGAGGTCAGCGCAGTGGCCGTCTATGTTTGCTAATTATGAGACGCCAGCACTCTGTAGAGACTTAGAGCGTTGGTGGCACATTGATGAATACCTTCAAAGTGAAGGCCTGCAGGACATGTCTGTAGAAGGTCTCCATCTCAATGGTGCCCAAGTAGAGCTTACAGGTGCAAATTTTCTAAAAGGAGACACTGTAGATAAAGGGAACCTGTGCCCTGGAATCAGAAGGAACCTACTGAAAGGTTGTCCAGTGGAAAACAGAGTGAATATTCAGCTTCCCCTTCCCTTTTGTTGTGTCTGGTTGGTGGTACTTCAAGCTCAATACCGTCTTATACAGGGCATCTGTTCAGCGGACCACAGATTGTCCAATCTCTTCGGATTCCATCTCAAATTAAAAAATTTCCTCCCCCTTTTTTCCTCTGTATTTTGATCTGTCTCCTTGACACATTAACAGACATTATTTAAAAGTTTGACACACAACTGGCCTATCTCTAAAGAACCTTCTGTGTCAGAAGGGGCAGGGGCAAGTGCCTTGTATTACTTAAGAGTCTGAGATTTTGTGTAGACATAAAAGAGGGCTGACATTAGCTCAGTAGCAGTATTGAGCTGTGAATCATGGCTCACCCTGAAAGATGTTCTCACTGACCTCACAGTGCTTTCTAGGGCTCCTCCACTCAGTCGATTGTTCTGACTAACATGGCCACACCTTACACCGTCTACTCTAACATTTTGTTTTTCTTCCTTTAACAATCTTGTCCCAAAAAAAAAATGATTCAACCAAACCAAACATTTAAGGAAAGTTATAAATGTAACTGAGTAGGTTCTAAGTTAAACATCTTAACAGGTCATTGTAATGGGAAAGTAAAACAAGTCTAAGTTTAAACAACTTTAGTTCTAGGTGTAAATTTCCTCAGAATATTATTAATTAACATGGAAAGTCTGTTAACTTTCTACAGCTTTTAAATAAACAAAAATTATGTCAGATACAGGGAAGCAGATGCAGTGCCTGATTCTTGGAGTTTGAAGACTGATAGACAAAAATACCTTTAAAGGGTCTTTTCAACCCTGTAGAATGGATTTCTTAGACTTGTTTCTTATAGTAACAGTACAGTTAAAATAGAACTACTGTATGTGGGCAGGTGTCACAGATTCGGTATCTGTTTTAGTCAAATTGATTTAGAATTCCACCTACATTACCAATTAGTAGCGTCAGTTACCTATTTCTTTGGGACTAGCTTTTGTGAGTCTTTGTATATCAGAGGCCTGTGCCCAACTGTTTCTTCTATTGCTTAATTTTGCCATATTGATTCCAGACATTAACAGTAAGAGCCTTGGAATGAATTCACAGATCCCATTTTAAGTTGCAGTATCTTTAGTGACCCGACATTTCTCTGTTATTTTCATTGACTGTGTACCTTAATGAAGGGCAGTTATTTCTATAAACTTTGTGTTTTAAAAATGTGTGCTGGTGTCCCTGTTTTCTAAAATGCTTTTCAAATGGAAAGTTCTACTTAGTAGCATGTATGGCCTTCCTGTATTTTATGGGAAATGTGCAAATCTGTGATGGTCACATATTTAAGATGAGGTATGCAGTTATATTAGAACATGGGCTAACTAGTGTCTTAGGTCCGTAGCTGACTGTCAGCATGGCTCATAGCTTTTATAATGTTATGAAGTAGCTCTCTTCTCTCATTCTCATATGACAATGACAGTACTTTCCAGAAGAATTATTGTAGAGGCTGGATGCAGATAAAACTCTTAGGACAGTACCTGGCAGGCAACACTTACTCTAAACCAAACAACAAAATCTCAAGGAAGATAGTGAAATTGAAATTGCCTATGTTTTATTAATCCTACATATACTTGGTCACAGGACAAAACAAAAAACAAACAAAAACAAAAACAAAAAAACAACATTTAATACTTCTTGTCCCTAGTCACATAGTGTTCAAATTGTGACAGTACCATGGAAATTGTTATAGCAATTCATATTATCTTTACAAAACTCTTTTTTCTAGTTAATACAGATTGCCCATAGATAGAACAAGATACTTCATCATCGGAATTATGAGACCCTATCTCATTAATTGGAAGTTACCTAAATTTGTTATATAAAGAACATGCTCTTGAAGTAGTATAGGTGGTTTTCTTAGAATTAAGATTAGATTTATGCTTTTCTGTATATATCTTCCTTCAAAGTTACTTTAGGATCAATTTGTGCCATGTGAATTCTTTATAAACAAATTTAAAAGATGCTCAGCATTATTGATAATCATGAAAGCATACACCAATACATAAAGGAGGCAAGAATACCTCTACCCACTGAAAGTCTGAGATTAATGGAACTGCCTACACCCTGTGTTGTTTAAGACATGAAGCCATTGAAATACGTAGGTAATAGGATTATAAAAGGCGACTACAGTCAATTATGAAACCTGTCAGTTTCTTGAAGAGTTATTCATGGAATCACCATGGGACCCAGCTGGACTAGTCACTCTTCTTGCAGTGACAAAACACAAGACACAAAGAACCTAAGGAAGGGAAGGCTTATTTGCCTCACAGTTTGAGGGCACAATCTGTCACTGTGGGACAACCATTGGGTCAGGACTGTACTAACATCGAGTCCACAGCCAGGAAGCAAAGAACTGAATGCTATTACCCAGCTCATTTGATCCTTATTCCTCAGTATTGGACCTCAGATCATGGGATGATGTTGCCCACATTCATAGTGATTCTTTCCTCCTCAGGAAAATCTTTTTCGAACCCCCTCACAGGTACATTTCCATGGTGATTCTAAAGCTGACCTTGAAGATTAACCTAATCCTTCCTGTAATTTTACTCTTAAATGTGTATCCAAGAGAAATAAAGCTTATGCTCACACAAAGGATTCTATACAAATGTCCATTGCATCAATGTCGCTATAAGGAATACAAATAAAGGCTTCTGCTTGGTATAGTTTAACCAAGACTAAACCCTAATTTGAATGCTTTACTATTCTCTTTGTCTTCCTTCTGTCTGTAGTTTTTCGATGTTGCCAGTCTGTTGTGTGTCTGATCTGTCTGTCTTTGATGTCTGTTGGTTGTGCCTATTGCTAAGAGAGAGTGTCGCCCTGTATTTATTGAACAGTGAAGAAAACACGACATAAGAAAGGATTAAAACATTTTTCACAAAAAATTATAACAGAGCTTTACAAAGGAAGAAGTGACTTTGTTGATCCTACTGACTCAGAACTGCACTCAGCTCTCCACATGCTGCTTCCTACATTTATGGGATAGTTATGTTTTTGAAGTTGCTGTCAACCTGTTAGCTGTTTACAACAAATGATCAACACACACACACACACACACACACACACACACATGCATACACATACACACATGCATGCATGCATGCTCACATGCACAAATTTTGGGTTCGGAGATTCAATTCGTGTTCTTACCTTAAGGTTGGAAAAACTGATTACATGGAAAATCCAAGACATAGTAAAGCTGATTGCATTGTTTCCTTTAATTCTGCTTAAACATATATGGGTTGAGTATATAATAGAACAGTAGGTAAATGCATGGTCTTATGTGGTCTCCAAGTATATTACTAACTGGGCCATAAAGTCTGGTAAACGTTTAGTCTTGAACTTCAAGAGGAACAGATACTTTCAGGAAGAGCAAAACAATGACAACACATCACCACAATCCATAACATACCTTTTTATAATGTCTAAAAACTGGACATAGTTTATCAGTAGATGTACACCTTGTTCATATGGTTCATTCTACACAGAGAAGAAAACAGGAATAAATATTGAAACCTGTTATAAGAAATGAGAAAAAAACAAAGTCTGAATAAAATGGCTAGTTACTATACAACTTTGTTTTTATAAAGTGTTTTCAAAAAGTGAATTTATATAGAAAATAACTAGCAATAACAGTCTAAAGCTGGGGTTAACCATTTATTGTAAAGCACTATAGAGAAAGCTTTTAGTAGTGTTGTATTTCCTGACTGTGGAGACACTTAACTGATTGAATGGACTGAATTGAATTGAGCACTGATTTTTGCTGTATACAAATTACCTCATAAGATAATTATCTAGAATATAAGAATAAGTGGTGAATAAGAAACTCAAAATATAATAGTATGCTAGAGTTCATGGTTAAAGTTGGGGGAAAAACCAAAAACAAATAGCACATGTAAGAAACAAATTTACACCATTGACAGTTTTGTGTAATTCTAGCTTAACTGGTGATGATGCCTAGCCCTGTGAGTAGTCAACCCTTGGCCATTTCCTTTAACATAGGCTTTTCTTCTAGTCTTCAAGCCCTAATAGCTATTCTATAATCTAAATAATATTGTATTGAAGTAGGAGGTAGTAAACTACCATGAGTTTCCTTTTATGAAATAGAAATTCAAAATATGGTAAGGAATTATCTACCACCATTATGCACACAAACTCAGTCATGTGTGGATGTATTGCTACTCCAAATGTAACTCCTTTATAAACCAGTGGCACTGACTATATCACTTGATTTGTTTTCAGTCCCTAAGGTCTGTCATACAAAGAATAACCTGTTCCTTCTTGCTTCTAGATGCTTGAGAGTCTAAGAACCAGGCATAGCAATGCAGAGAGAAATGACTTAGGTGCTGAGCTTCAAAAAGCTTTCAATATGGTCACTTTAGAGATGGCTTAGCACTTAAAGCCATTGTAGCACACGCATAAGGACTGGTTTTCAGATTCCTAACACCCATGTATATGCTAGGCGACCTCAGTGACACTCCTGGGAGAGTAAGCTAGAGAGTATCCATATTGATGAACTCTGAGTTTGGCTACAAAAACCTTCCTAAATGAATAAGGTAGGTAAGCAATGGATGATGGTTCCTAACGTCAACCTCAGCCCTCCACGTGCATGTCCAGACATGTTCACATGTATTCATACACATAATGAACTCATACACATGCAAAAGTGTCCATGCATAGGTGAACACTAAATTCATACACACACACACACACACACACACACACACACACACACACACACACACACACACACACACGGAAAATGGATAAAAAGAACAAAGGAAGCTGACACCAGGATGTGAGGCAGCTCTTCCAGCAGCTATGCGTACTGAGTACAAAACCCCGAAGTTCCCATTCAGCCAGTACTTTGTCCACATATTCATCCACTCATTCTGCAATGAAGCATTTTTATTGGATTGTTTTTTATTTCAAATGTTATTCCCTTTCCCAGTTTCCCATCCATAAGGCCCCTATCCCATCTACTATCCCCCTTCTTCTATGAGGGTGTTCCCCCTCCCCAACCACCCCCCTTCCTGCCCTGGCATTCCCCTACACTGAGGGGTCCAGCCTTGGCAGGACCAAGGACTTCTCCTCCCATTGGTGCCCAACCAGGCCATCCCCTGATATAGCTGTCTCCTGAGAGGCTCAGCCAGAGCGTGACAAAAACAGAGGCAAATGCCAGCAGCAAACCATTGAACTGAGAACAGGGTCCCCATTGGAGGAGTCAGAGAAAGGTTTGAAGGAGCTAAAGGGTCTTGCAACCCCATAAGAACAACAATACCAACCAATCAGAGCTCCCAGCGACTAATCACTACCCAAAGAGTGAACAGGGACAGACCTATGGCTCCAGCTGCTTATGTAGCATTTTTGTTTTCCGTCAGGCCAGCCTCCATGTTTTAAGCCGAGGTTACTGTCGTGCATCAAATGAACAGTCCATCTTGTATGGGAATGCAATAACGCACCTTGAAACTAATGAATGAACCTTGCACTAAGAGTGAGTCACAGGTCCAGTGGGTCCTCGGAGGACGTGTCACAGAATTTAGAGGTCCAGCTTTCCCAAAGTATCCCATTGAGTTTGTCTCGATTTACCTTGAGGCTGGAACTAGGTGCTGCCTCCAAGTTAAACTGCAACTCATAACTCACATGCTTGATTTTCTCCCTTTTCTTTCTTATTTACTGTGTTTTGTGCCCAAGAGATTGTAGCAGATACCAGTTATAGAAACAACATATTTTTGGTCCCATCAGATTTCTTGCTGTTTTCTCCCAAGCCCATCAAGTTAGAGTTGGCTGTTATCTCCCCAGTATCGGCTCCTCTTATTTTATCCCGTGTTGTGTTTGATTTGAAAAAAATCTATCCTCACATTATTATCATCTATAAAGTTACGACAGTAAAGATCTAAACCCATTTGAACCGACTAAAATATGTATCATAATTGAATTTCTTATGGGTTTCCGAATCACACTTTTGCCAAGTGCTACATTTTAAACACAGCTAAGAGGCTTCCAATTTGAGTGTTCTACATTAAATAAGTCAGGCCTCTTTTATTTTAAGTGGAGGATCGTAATCTCTGGCTTGTGAGTAATTCGAACATTGGCTCATTCAGAGCTTCTGCAGTGTCCTCTTTCAGGAACGGGAGAGTGAGGTTATGATGTAAACATTTCTTCTGCGGGACTCCTCTTCACCACTCTCTGACACTGTAGATATATCTGCTTGGTCAAGATTTGTTAGCTTCACCTGTCTCCTTGCATTTTCTCAAACATCTCTTCTTCTGCATTCACTCTGGATTTTGTGGTTATCACAAACAGTGACGTTTATTGCTCTCCCATAAGTGCCTGAGTCGTTTATTGCTCTCTCATGAGTGCTTGAGTCCTGTATTTTGAACAGGAAGTGAAAATACCAGGATTGTGGTGCAGTTGTTTTAATCCGTTTCAGAGACCTGGGCTGGCAGAGCTTCCGATGTGAAAGCTAAAGGAAGTGGTCAGAGGGCACGGCTGGTATAGTACTTACTTCTAGGGCACCAACTCCCCAATCTCAATTAGTATGTGGATTTCTTTAAGGTATGAATTCAATATTAGAGTAGAAGAGAAAGTTCTAGTGGAAATATTGTACCAAGGATCATCGGAGAGCTTAGAATTCTTGTGTTGCATGACACTCTTCCTTGGAGTAGATGAACAAATGTCTACTCACTCTAAAAAGGAAATCATCAACAAAGGTACAATACTACAGGAGTCGAACATGTTGAACGAATGAGCTTATCGGAGTTCCCTTACCGCAGTACGAGTGAGGGATTACTTACAGGAGCAGAAATGAATTAAGGGCAGCTGCATCCGAGATAGCCCACCCAACATTGCATGTAGGACGAACGAAATCAGGAGGCACAGAGCACACTGAACATCTCGAACACGGCTCTACATGTGGAGAATATCCCTTCCAGGCAACGCCTCAGATCTCTGCCTCTTCTCAGCAGCAGCATGATCTGAGAGTGGCTTTCGGTATCTCATCTGCTTAGTTAAGCTTCAGGAGGGGAGAATCTAGTGCCTGTGGTGAATGTCAAAGACCTCTTGATGATTCTGAGCTGTTTACTTTCTGACTCTTAAGAAGCCTCTATTTAGAAGATCCCGAGTCTTAAGGAGCTTCCTTGTAGGATGGAATGTTATCAACTTGGAGGATATTAATATACAACATCTTTTCTAAAAATTTATTTCTTTTACTTTTTGAAATAATAGTATATCATCTGCCCCTTTTCTTTCCTCACTTTGAACCCTCCCATATACTTTCTCTTTTTCAAAGCCATGAGCTCTTTCTTTCATTTACTGTTGCTGCATACATATACACACATATACATCTAATAAAATAATGACAATAACAACAGACATGTTAACATGAATACAGAAAGCCCAGGAAGCCTTAAACGCACACAAAATACTGCTGTCAACTTTGGAATGCTGAGATCAACATCTTTTAACATTTTTAAATATTTTAGTTTTTTGAGAATTTTATACAGATACATACTCTAGTCACAGTATTTAAGCCATTCTCTCTCCCAACTCAAAACTCTTCTCTCTCCTCTCTCTCTCTCTCTCTCTCTCTCTCTCTCTCTCTCTCCTTCCAACTCCCTCCAAGACCCCTAACCTTTTTAGTACTTGTTTCCCATGCATACAAACACATTGCTGAACCCACTCGGTGTTGCTCCTGTGTATGTGTGTCTAGGGCTTCCCAATGGGGGTTGGATAACCTATTGGTGGAATTGATTCTGCGAAAAATTAATCACCTCTCCTCTCAGCTGCCATTAACTACCTGCAGTTCTTTATCTGTGGTGAGGCCTTGCGGTAAGGCTCTGTCCCCCCTGGCCTGTCAGCTTGGGTAGTCATTTTTGAGGTTTTGTGTAGGGGAGCCATATCATTCAGATTTCGTAGGTGTAGATCCCTGTTATGTCTGAAAGGCATTGTCATCTCATGGGAGGCATCCTGGTCCTCTGGCTTTTACAAAATTTCTGCCACCTCTTCTGCAATGTTTTTGGGGGGGTTCATCTGTTTGTTTCTTGTTCTGTTGTTGTTATTGTTGTTGTTGTCTTAGGTATAGGGGCTGTACTATAGATGTATCATCTGTGCTTCCTCGTAATAGCCTTCATATGCTTCAGAAAGATGCTTCGTTGATAAGAAGTGGTAGCTACATTTATCTATGGATATAAGCATAGTTAGTTATAATACAGTTAGAAGCAATAGTGGTTTAAGGAAATGTCAATATTACAGTCCTCTAGGATCTATGACCTCTCCAAACATGAGTAGTTACCAGGTTTACAGTATTGGGCCAAAGTCTCATCTTATTGAGGGGCCTTAAGCCCGAGTAGACAGCTATTGGTTCATCCCCAAGAAATAGGTGAACTATTTTACCAACTAGGGTTATTGTTCCAGACCAGTCATTATTGTGGTTCATCAGCTTTTCAGCTAAGACTACTGGTTACCTTCTTCTTAATGTGGATACTTCACTCCTTCTTAAAAAGGGGAACAAAAATACACATAGGAAGGGATAGGGAGGCAAAGTTTAGAACAGAGACTGAAGGAACAGCCATTCAGAGCCTGCCCTACATGTGGCCCATACATATACAGCCACCAAAACTAGATAAGGTGGATGAAGCTAAGAAGTGCATGCTGAAAGGGACCAGATATAGATCTCTCCTGAGAGACACATCCAAGGCATGTCCAATACAGAGGTGAATGTTAACAGCAAACCACCGAACGGGATTCCTGTCGGAGGAATTAGAGAAAGGATTGAAAGAGCTGAAGGGGCTTGCAAACCCATATGAACAACAATGCCAACCAACCAGAGCTCCCAGGGATTAAACCACTACCCAAAGACTATACACGGACAGACCCATGGCTCCAACTGCATAAGTAGCAGAGGATGGCCTTGTTGGGGCACCAATGGAAGGAGAAGCCCTTGGTCCTGCCAAGGTTGGACCCCCCCAGTGTAGGGGATTGTTGGGGAAGGGGGGAGGCGATAAGTGGGGGTGAATGGGGAGGGGAACACCCTTACAGAAGGGGACAGGGAGGGGCTAGGGGGATTATGGATAGGAAACTGGGAAAGGGAATAACATTTGAAATGTAAATAAGAAATACCCAATTAAAAAAAAGAGAGAGGAAATAAAAGGACTACTGGTTACTTTTCTCCCTTGGCACCCTGCATAGCAACTTTCAATACTCTGAGAAAAATCCTCAGGAAAGAGGCTTCGAGGTCAGTACCAGCTCAATTCCTCCAAGTCCTTTGTCTTAGGTGCGTAGTATATTCAGCAGTAAGGTATTCCATTCATGTACTGGGGGGTAAAGACAGCAAATGGCAGTAGCCTATACTGTTTTCTGCACCTCCTGAACTCCTCTATCCGATGACTAGGAAATCATTTTCCCTGGCTTGATCTTGAGATAGCCTGTGGCTCACCCAGTGTGGTGTAATTCCATTTAAATTACATAAATAGGATTGGGGATTTAGCTCATTGGTAGAGCGTTTGCCTAGCAAGCGCAAGGCCCTGGGTTCGGTCCCCAGCTCTGAAAAAAAGAAAAGAAAAAAAATTACATAAATACATGTATATAAACATACATATACTATATATTTAATTATGCTTATAAAATAGTGTTTCCCTGTGGTTTTCCCATGATCCTACGTGATTTTTGTCTTGTCTCCAGTATTGCTTTCCCTCCCCCGAACCAGTTTAATCCTTATTTCCTGCATCCTACTTACCCTATACCTAGAGTCCCTTCCTGCTCTTTTTTTCCCATAGTTCATTTCTACTTCTGCTTCTGCCATTTCCTTTAGATGATGTATTCAAATCTAAGGATTTGGAGCCGGGACACCATGAGGTCTTTGTCGTTCTGGGTCTGGGCTACCTCACAAAGTATATATATATATTTTCAGATCCATACATGTACTTTGAAATGCATATTTCAGGGAGACAGGACAGATCAGGATAGAAATCTTTATTAGTATGAAGCTTTAGATGTCTGGGATCTGCTCTCATCAAATAGTATTAGATAATAAGGTAGTGCCCAGCTTACAGATACCCACGGTGACCACACTTGAACAGGAGAGCAAGGGAGACCTGAGACAAAACATGAGACAAAACAGCCATGAGTCTCAGTCCTGGCTCTGATGCTGTGCTGTGACTTAAAAAGTTACTTGGTTTTAGCCAAACTTTTTTATTCAGCCATAAAATTAGTCACAGCAATTAGACTACTTTCCTATCCAACATAAGGATCAAACGAGATTTCATGTATTAGACTATCATGCAAATCTACTTCACAAATATCATTAATTGGTTGCGGGACCAGAGGGGAATTTTGTAGAAATGATGAAGGCATGGCTCTGAGTTTATTAACTGTAGTATCAATATTTGTCTTAATTTGAGACTGTCACAAATGATTCCACTATTTTTAGTTGACTCACAGTTTACATTTACTCGAGCATCATAGGCAGTATTTTATGAACTCAGGACAAGATAATCAATGTTTGCCTTGCATTTATTGGTGCCAAGTATAACATTTAGATTTCATCTCAAGTTATAGGAAAACTAGGACAGGGATAGCATTTTTTAAAAAAAAATAGCCAATTTGGTTTTCTCTCACATAGAGCATGGGTAAGCTCTATGGTGATCAGGAATGAATGAATTGCGTCTGACTTATATTCTGCATCCAGGACTACTCCAGTTCCAGCCATCATGTAGACATCCTACCTGACAACACCATGGAAAATGGAAAGAGATTGATGGGCTGTGCATTCTCCAGTACTCCCCTGTTCTTCTTCCATATCAGAACTCTAATCCTATGACCTTAACCTAAATAAAGGATGGAAAATTCAGTTTTCATTTCAGGGACCCATGTGCTTTTAAGATTCTATCATGAGAACAAAGAGAGAGCAAATACTGGGGGAAAGCAGTCCTCTCTCCAACAGAGATTAGAGAACACTTCTCAATCACCAGTAGGTAGTAACACATCTATTCAGACCAGAATCCTCTTTGAAGTCACCGATGGCTGCAGAATTGATTTCCTGGATATTACCCACGTGCCAGATACGCCATCGGACATAAAAAGGAAAGAAGTAGCCTTTCTCCTTAGAAGCCATAATCAGTGAAACAATAATAAAAACAAGAATTTCCAAAATGGGATGACATAAAAGAAAATAGTCTGATCTTTGTGAGAAGGGAAAGCAAAATTGGGGGATTGTTAGATACAGTTGGGATTTGCTGTAGTTAGGCATGGAACATTGCCCAAGGAACCTGGGGAAATGTATCTTTCTCTGAAAGTAAAGTGTTTCATTCATGAACAAGGGGTTGTAATTGAGAGCCAAATGTGGATCATAATTTAATTTCTCATAGAAGTATACACTCAGTGCACTGAGATTGAATGGGGGTAAGATAGAGAAGGGGGCACACATTCTTTATGTAGCATTAGCTTGCTTTGAATGGCTTCACTTATTTGCATAGTTTTGGCTTCATTGGGATAGGTAGACACTGTAGCAAGGTTCTCTTTCCTGGGGGATCCAGGAATTGAAACCCTGTGGCCGAGGTAGGAGGATAGTTCCTCTTTCTTCTGTCTCCCCTGCTCTAGAGCAGGCTCTGACCACGCCCCTCTTCTGAAGGCAGAAACATATGGAAAAGAATAGAATCAGGCAAGGTTGGAGGTGGGGGTGAGAGGAACAGTTTTCACCCACTTGAAATGAAGAGAATGAAATTACAGCTCTCCAGAGAAGACCGGGAACACATTTCCCCTCTCTCTCCACCCCTCTCCACCCTCTTCCCTTCAACCAGGGCTCAGAGAGCTTTCTTCTCTCTGCGCTACTTTTATGCTTGAGAGTAAAAATGGAGGGAGTTTCTCAACTCATCCCCACAGCTTTACACAGTATAATTTAAAGCTGCGATATAAAAATAAAGGGCTATACTTAAAAATATTTTCTAAAATCTATTTTTGACCAAATGTTCTTTTGTGTTTGGCCTCTCTTTTTCTTATTGACACTTCTTCCTGCTCTGGCTTCAAATCCATTTAGAAAGTGATCAGAGGAGATGGCTTAATGCATAGCCACGTCATTCCGGGGCCAAAGGGGCTTAATAAGAGAGCTTTGTTTCAAGTTACAAATGTTGCCCAGCTGTGACCATCCCTTAAGAAACAAGAGGCTATTGGATGGAAACCTATTCACTTCTTATGTTTTGAAAAATATCATAAAATGACGCTGGGCTCGTTTCTTGTTTTCCATCAACAATTTACTAATCCCCTTAGGCTCTGGATCAAGAAGTGTGTTGTAAGTGATAAAATTTTGGTATTTCTTCTAGAAAAAAAATGGGTAATGTGAACAGCCTATTTGGTGTAACCTACCTCCAATAATATAAACTCAAAATTACAAGTGTCTTCATTCTCCTGACCTCTCCTATCTGAGCTGAACACACAAGCGTTATAATTGCTGATAGGTGTCTTTATACTTACATATGTTTTATGCATTTATATTCTGAGGTAAATCGCGTATAACCTATTTAACCTAAGATTTTTCTGGGATTGGGTATGCAAGAAGTACCTTCATCCTGAATCTCTCAACAACAAAAATTTCTTAAGACATACTAAAAATACCTAGGGTTTTCTGGCATGAACTATTCCTTCCCAGTCTTTGCGAATATGTCTATAGCACTTACTTTCCAAAGCAATGCTGCCATCTGGGCATAGTGGTATTTGCCTTTATTCCCAACACTGATCATAGCCATTTTCCCCATGTGCTGGGAAAGTAAGAACCCAGCCTAGTAGGGCAACAAACTCACAGACATAATTATTTATTAAAAGAGAACAAACAGCTTGAGATACCACTTAAGTATCACATCAGATCAAGGGATTTTCTGCAGCTGAGTTCAGCATTTCCCTAGCAGTGAGCTAAAACGTATATTTGTTTTTGATGATTGTGTGGAGGGCATCAGAGAGCTGGCTTACATCTTTGGAGGTCCTTTTGAAGTCAACAAGAGAGTAAAATATAGTTGTGCCCTGGGGTGGCTCACTGAAAGGGGGAAAAAGGCAGCCCAGGCACGGTGGCATAGGCCTTTAATCCCCTCACCCCAAAGGCAGAAGCAGGCAGATCTCTGTCAGTTTGAGACAGCCTGGTCTACATTGTAAATTCCAGGACAGCCCAGGTTGCATAGTGAGGCCCTGCCTCAGAAACAAAAATGAATAAATAAACAAGGAAGGAAACTGGCAAACAGGAGGACACATTGACATTTCTCTACCTGTGCAGAGAGGACTAAAACCTGTGTTTTTATGCTATCAGTTATTTATCCAATGGTAAGGAGCTGGAACAAAGGCTCACTGAGCTTCACAAAGCTTCCTTGCACCTCCATCCCCCCTCTTCTCCCCCTATCTTTCTCCCTCCCCTCCCCCCTCTGTTTCTCTCTCCCCTTCCCCCCTCTCTCTGTTTTTCCTGTTTCTCTGTCACTTTCTCTCTCAACCCCCTCTCTCCTCCTCCTCTCTCCAATCCTTTGCAAATGAATTTCCAATCTCTTCAGCCGAGTTCAAACCTCTGATTTCTCACCCTCAGCTTTCACATCTGACTTTAGTCCTACTTGAAGAACAAAAGTACAAGCTGTCACAAATTGAGGTTATCTCACTGTTCATCCACAAAGGATACTAATCCATCCGCATCCACACCCAGCCCTTTTATCTGTCCAGAACTCTCTTTCTGTGCACTGGATTCCATTTCTGTGCTGCTAGATTATCACAGAACTTGTTGCTACTGCTCCTCTTTCCTGATTTAGAAGCTTCTCTCTAATTCTTCACTTAATACTTAAACACACTCAATATTGTTTTACTCTAGAAATCCCATGCCCAACGACCCTCCCATTAATTATGAAAATCTGACTAAGTGCTTAATGTATGCCAGAAATATTCTATGGCCATTGTTCCATGAATATGTCAAGAGCAGGATTCAAGGGATTCCACCAAGACATTACTGATTTAGAAGCTTCCACATTGGTTCTGCAGATAGAGATTGAACCACGGTTGGGAGGTGTTGGGGAAGAAGAGGGAGGTTCTTGGCACAGATCTTTCTGTTTCATTGGTTTTCCTGGGGAGACTGAGAGATAGCCTCAGTTAGGGTTGTGGAAATGGAGAGACGTGGATTTGATGGAATTAAGTAATGGAATAGGAACTGATAATTGATTAAATGTGGACATACTACAAGGATGCCATCTTGTTGGTGATAATAAGGACCTCCCATTGCTACCAATTACAGGAGGAGGAACTGAATCAAGAGGGAGGGCAAGGAGTTCCTTTTCAGACAGGTTGGGCTTGAAGTATCTGCGTTTGGGGAGCTCAGATGTAGGTGAGTAGGAATGCAGACAATAGTCACAAACAGAAGGAACCAGTCTTAGAGTTCAATAGTTTCTTTGGACGGTTTCTCTCCACTAATCCCCACGCTCAAGATTCCAGACTGCGTGTGCAGTATCATTCAGTTGGTTGGCTGGCTAGCAACAGGAATTTCCTCCCACGTGTTTTGAGAGTGCCAAAGCAGAGTCAGCGGAAAGTCTGCTTCCGTTCCTGCATACCGCCAAGGACAAGATTACTATAATTTGGCTTCTTTTCCATAGTTTTCATTGTTCTGAAATTCCTCTGAATATCACTCATTCACTTAAACTTTCATAACAGGTTCTGTAAGCAAGTCTGTCCATTCAAATGGTGTTCTAAATGAAAGTGTGAAGTCAAAACAAAATGCCTCACTTCTATTACTTTCTAGAGTACCTTTAAGAATGGAGGCTCTGCCAGAGTCTAACAAACACAGAAGCGGATGCTCACAGCCAACCACTTGACTGAGCATGGGGTCCCCAATGAAGGAGTTAGAGAAAGGACTGAAGGAGCTGAAGGGATTTGCAACCCATAGGAAGAACAACAATATCAACCAAGCAGACCCCCAGAGCTCCCAGGGATAAACCACCAAAGAAAGAATACACATGGAGAAACCCATGGCTCCAGCTGCAGATATAGCAGAGGATGGCCTTGTGGGACATCAGTGGGAAGAGAGGCCCTTGGTCCTGGAAAGGCTTGATGCCCCAGTGTAAGGGAATGCTCGGGTGGGGAGGCAGGAGTGAGTGGGTGGTTGGGGGAGCACCTCATAGAAGCAGGAGGAGGGAGAATAGGATAAGGGGTTTCTAGAGGGGAAACCAGGAAAGGGGATAGCATTTGAACTGTAAATAAATAAAATATCCAATAAAAAAAAAGCATTGAATCTAGTCAAGGTATCTAAGAGAACTGAGAATGTGCACGATGCCTTTTATTAATATTATTGAGATTCTGTCAACCACTTAAGAGCTTGTGGTGATATTAGAGTTGCTATCTGGAGTCCATATTTTCATTCCCATTGTACAGATACATGGAGGAAGCTGTGAGACACTGGATACCTAGTGGAAGATCAGACACTTGGTAGCTTCTGTTGCCCAGAGCCAGTTTGTGACTGAACTGCTGATTCTGAACCCTGGGTAGCCACTAGGATCACCTGGGGAGCCTTAGAAGTTCTGTTGCTCAGGTTGAATGCCATTCAGATGACAGCAGCCTAAAGACGTGGCAATGACACTCAGGCATTCATATATTTAAAGGTCCCCAGGGATAACAGTATTCTGCCAAGGTAGAAAATGTTAGTTTGATACTAAAACAGGGGGATCTTTCTTCATTTCTCCCCCAAACAAACAAGCAAACAGAAAACCAAACCATAGTTCCATTCTGTATTCCAGGAGGACCCTTGAGAAAAACATCCTAAACATTATAAATGTCCTCTTGACAGACAAACATTCTTCTCCTTTTCAAGTCAGCTGAGAAACATTTTCAAAGCCTGGATATTCCAGTAATGGCACCATCACCTTGTTTGCTATTTGCACTACAGTTGAAAGCATTTATTTGTTGTGGGTGTGCTGGGGCACACATGTGAGGGTTAGACGGCAATCCATGAAGTGAGGTCTCTTCTTCCACCTTGTGGGTTACAGGAATCGAACTCAGGTTCTTACTCTCATTAGGAAGAGCCTTTACCCTGCACCATCTCATTGGCCCAGAAAGCAACATTTGGTGGGGGGTAAATGTATATAATATATTTTGATCATGCATTTGCCCTCCACTGACTGTTCCCAGGTCCCACCTACCCAACTCGATGTCCTTTCTTTTTCTCACTTAAAAAAAAAAAAAAAACAAAACCAAGATGAGATGCATGCATACACACACACACACACACACACACACACACAGAGAGAGAGAGAGAGAGAGAGAGAGAGAGAGAGAGAGAGAAAGACAGAGAGACAGAGAGAGAGAGAGACGGAGAGAGACAGAGAGAGAGACAGAGAGAGACAAAGACAGAGAGAGACAAAGACAGAGAAAGACAGAAAGGGAGAGAGAGAGAGAGAGAGAGAGAGAGAGAGAGAGAGAAGCAGAAGACCAATAAGACAAAAAGAACGCAAGCAAACAAAGTCAACAAAAATACCACTGGTTTTACTTTGGATTGGCTTATTACCCCTGGGTCTGGAATCTGCCCTTATGTGCAGGTAATATACCCAGTGAGACGCCATCGGAGAAAACTAACTTTCCTTCACAAGCAGGTATTGATTGCAAATAGCTTCTCCGTCAGGGGTGGGATCTCAGGTTCACTTCCTCTCTCAGTACCTGGACCCTTTCTGGCTTGAACCCGTGGAGGCCTGAGTGCTGCCATAGTCACAGTGAATTCATCCGTGTGTCTGTCTTAGCGTGTGTGAGAGAGACTGCTTCCTCCGAGAAGTAAGTATTTCAGCCTCCTCTTATGCATAGATCCCTGAGCTCTGAAAGGAAGGATTTAATGAAGACATCCCAGTTAGCATTGAGTCCTCCAAATTCTCTTCGCTCTCTGCGTATTGTCTCGATGTGAATCTCTGTGTTAATTCCCATCTGCTGCAAGATGGCGGCTGAGTTAGGCACTGATTTACGAGTACACCAGAATATCACTAGGAGTCACTTTATTGCTAGAGTCCTTTAGCAGAGCAATAGTATTTGGTTCAGGAAGCAACTCCCCACCCACGCCATTTATTTTTGAGACTCTAACCAAATTTCTTTTCTTCTCCAAACCTTCCCACAGACCCCCCTCCCTGCTCTCCTTTGAATTCATGATCTCTTTGCTTCATTAATTGTCATTACATGCACAGCATATATGTATGTGGGTGTGTTTTCAGGGCTGGCCATTTGGCACTGGATAACCGGCTGGTGTGACATTCCCCTGGGGAGGCGAACCTGTCCCGCTCCCACCTTTGTTCAGTTGCCTATCTATCACTCCGTATAGACTTTTCTTCTTCCTTGTGTACGGTTGAGGGCTCATGGCTTTTTGGCATCTAGTCTGGCATATCTGTTGCTATCATTCTTGTTCAGCTCATGAGAAAACAACTTTTATTTGCATCATTAATGTCCCTGGTTGCAAGTGATCACGCATAATGTTTACAAGCTCCAAGGGAGTACCTGAGCAAGCGTATGAACCCACAGACAAATGATTTCCTCTACAGACACAGAATTCAGGGTACATCAATCCCTAGATGTGTCTTAGGGCTTATAAGACATTTTGAAGATTTTAAATCTCTAGTTAATTTTTGGTGTGGTCTTATTTAGAAAGTAACCTTCATTTCATCCTAAATAAAACTGATATTTTTTTCCAAATCTAGAAACAATGGGATATAATGTGGCACCTGATGTGTTTGGTACACAAATGTCTGGACTCCCCAAAGACATATTTCAAAAAATGAGATTTTTTTTCTGTTTTGTGTGATAATCTTTCCAAGGTCCTCAAATTATTAGCATGGGTTTTTTTTTTTCTTGAGAAACTTATTTTTGACATTTATGGAACAAGTTTTTATCTCTGTTCACACCTATCTGGAATTTTTTAAGTAGCACTGCCTTTTTTAAATATGAAATCACAAGAACCAGCAAAGAAGGTATTGAAGATGCTTATAATTAACATTCATTCTTCACTTCATTCACCCATTTTTTTGTGTTATTATTAACTATATTTGCAATTTTGTACACTTAGAGCTTATCTTCTGGCAGAGATCTTGATTACACAGAAAATAATGTCCTCCAAATTTCACAAAAAACTTGGTGGGAAAGATTATGAAGGTTCCTCCTTATACCTCTGGGCTATTGTTCACTTTTTGTTTTGCTTTTAGACAAATTCCACAAGGTAGCCTAGATGAACTCAAGGACCTATTGCCTTTGCCCTCAACAACTTCTGCTTAATGGTGAGCCCAGAATTTACAAGAAAGAAATAGAACTCATAAAATCTCTTCTGTTAATGTTCCCCATTACTGCAAAGAGGAAATACAAGGCACAGGCTAATCAAGGAGAACTAGTCAAAGGAGAGATATTGTCAAATACCTATAAATAATATTATGGTCATTATGTTACAGTTACAGCAATTATAGAATAAGAGAAACTGGATAACATGACACTATTATGCCTTTTCTATTTGGAGTCTTCATTCAATAATAGTTTACATCTAATTTTCCAAAATGGTGGGCCTTTTGTTCATACCTTTTTAATGAATTGTGTCATTACGATTAGGTGCTCTATCCCAGTGACCTCAATGGACAATGTTAGTGGCATCTACAGAAACAAAAAAGACACCTAGAAATGGTACATGTGTCTGTTTTAGTTACGATGACTTGAAGATAGTCACTTCTACATGGATATAGTTGTAGTCACTCTATATAAAACCATTTTGGAGTAACTTCAAAAGCAACGATGTGGCTGTGTCCACATTAGCCTAGCCAAGATCTTTGGTGTAGAGGGCAATGCATGGTAGGAAAGGGATGATGTCACTCTTCACTTCTAAGCTATGTATCTTTAGTTATTTCATTTCACAGAGCCCCACTGCCCCCTGTGTAAGGCATTTCCATCTCATTGCTGCTAGAAAAGCCAGTGTTTAAAATGGAATAGGGGTCTGAGAGGTTTCCACTCATCCTTTAATAAGAAGTCAAATATCTTCAAATTTGTTTGTTTTACCAGTGAAATCTCAGTCCCTATGGTTGGCTAAGCTCCTGATGTGATGTAACCATTAGCATTTACTGAATATATATATTCTTCTAAAACATGTAAATCCACTACCTGCAAACTCATTGCGAGGATTAGTAATGGTGTCTCCTCAAGTCTATAAGTGACTGCCTTTACTACAAGATTATAATGTCTGTCTCCCACCTGTGTGAATCTCAAGATAGGCATATTTTGTTTTTGTAAAAACAACAACAACAACAACAACAACAAGAAAATAGTAGGTTTATCAATGACACCAGATAAATATCTAAATAACTTGATTCATGTGGTAAACTCCATGAAACCAGATAAATTCCTAAACAGTTTGATCCATATGTTTAAATGTTATATAATAAATACAATATGTCCTGTAGGTGCGGTCTATAGACGCCGCCACTTTTTAGAGTTTCAAATATTGTATTGAAACACTTTATCTCTGTATTCTTTTTTTTCTTTCATTTTTAGCAAAATTAAACTTCTCTACAAGGAGAGTCTTCATGGAACTTTTACATTTTTGTGTCTCTATTTTAAAGGCTCATTTTTATTTTTAAAGTATTTATAACATGTACAGCATTGCTTAATTTTTTTATAAACAAGTTTTTGAGTGTTTGGAATGGGGAGAGTATGATAGTCTGCATTTTTATTAGATTCTTGAAAACCTTGCCAAATAAAAAGCAATAAAAATTACATTTCCTGCTAAAAAACTGACCCCTGGAACTGTATAATATTTTTTCAAAATAAAACTAAAACTAAATAATTACAGTTTGAAAAACATTGGTAAAATAAACTTCTCTAATAAATTAATAAATAAAAAGCTATCTGTTCCTGTGCTTCTAGTACTCAAAAGATAAAAACTAGTTAAGTGAGGTCTGCTTTCAATGAATAAATGAATAAAATATAAGAGAAAGCATAAGTAAGCAACATTAGAAATGAAATGGTTTAAGTTGTAAGAAAATATTGTAATAAAATCATACTTTAATACATTGAAATACAATTATCAAAACTAACTCAAGAGCAGATGAATCACCCGTCTCCTTTAATTAGACAATTTACAGTATTTTAGAATTTTCAGGAGACAGAAGCATTTGACAACCATATTTTTAAAACTTGTCATTTTAAGTAGAATGTGCAAGTTGAATGTTTTTAAAACTTCATTTAGAAGCTTTGGAAATCAGAATTTCTGTAGAGGAAGAGTTCAAGGAGACTTCTAGACATCAAGAACAGATAAGACCAAGTCGTAAGGAACTCAACATGTAGCTTAAACTTTCAGAAAAATTGACCACAATTGGAAACAAAGAGAAAAAGTAATAAAGGGGCACTTTGGTTGGCTAAAGAGAGGTATTTCAACACAATTATTTCTAGGCTAAGATGTTATACTAGCTGGAGAGCGTAAAGTTGAGCAACGTATAATTACACAGAATTACCATTTCTGTTGATAAAAATCAGAGTAGTGGTTATTCTTAGAAGAACGATAATGACTGGGTAACAGGTAATTTTATACATTCTGATGTGTTTGTAGTTATGGAGGTGAATTCATTTGCAATCTGTCAGCTTGATGTCAATAAGTATACATTTGTAAAATGTACTAAGCTTTACCACATTTCGTGATATAATAATTAAAAATTCACCCTTTAGCTCCAAAAGAATTGTTGCTATGTATTGTGTTTTCTACAGGTGTGATGCTGGGGTGTTTGTTTACTGTTTGTTTTGAGACAGTGTGTGTGTGTGTGTGTGTGTGTGTGTGTGTGTGTGTGTGTGTGTGTGTGTGTGTGTGTGTGTAGTCCTTGCTGCCCTGGGACTTGCTCTGCAGAGCAGACTGGCCTCAAACTCAGAAATCAGCCTGCTTCTGCCTCCCAAGCACTGGGATTAAAAGTATCCACCACCACACCCTGCTTGTAGAATGTCGTTTCACTGTTATGGCCATTTTAAGGGGCAGACTTTTTTTTTTATCCTTAATTTTCAGCTAGGGAAAAGGCAGCCCAGAAATTTCAGTAAATGATATATGCAGTCTGTGGACCCAGGAGAGAAACTCTGCCTACTCGATTCCATTGTGTAAGGAAAATGGAAGGCCCTGTTTTGGTTAGGAAGATGCTTCAGACGGAGGCATTGGGAGTATGGAGATAGTAAACACAGACTGTCTGTACTTCATCAATAACAGAGGAAATGAGTCCACACCACGGAGACAATAAAAAGCAATACTGGACAACAAGAAGAGTGGAGATTGTGAGGACCCACTGATGTTAAGGATCCACAGGGCCCTGCCCTTGCTGTACCCTGCCCTGGTCTGTGACTGACAACTGGTACCCCCAGTTGTTTAGTATAATAGGTGTTTCTTCTGGCAGCCTCTATTGTATTGGGACCAGTAGTGACTGGTTTCTGAAGCTGTGCTGCTTGTGAAGCTTCTTGGTGGCTTGCTACTTAGATGGGCATGAAGGGTCCATCTTCATCTCCCTTAATGGTTTCTCTGATAGGATCACTGTCACATCTGATATCTGATATTAGCATTTGCTTAATATAGCTCTTCCGATCTCTTCAGTCCGCATCTTCCTGTGCCAGTGGATTTGGGGGCTTTTCGCACAAAACCATTGCACAAATCGATTTTTAAAATCAAGTATGAACGGAATTTTTGTTTGTTTTAGACATTTGCCTGTGGGTTTAAAGCTATTGTGATTTCTGATATTTTTGGAAACATTTTCCTATCTATCATAATTTCTGCTTGTTCGCTCTCTTCTTAATTGAATTTATTGATGCCCCTTATTTTTACTTTTCCTTTGCTAACTTACGAATATGTTGTTTCTACTTTATAATGATTACCTTTATTCACATAGATTATCATAAACCTTCAAATATATCTGTCATATGTAACGTGGTCTCTCTAATATAGCAGAAGGGGAAAACAGAGGCTTAGCATATTTTTACTCTCCTCTGTTTCCTTATAGACCTCCTGTCTCTGGTGTTTTGACCCTCACTGGTTTTGGTTTGATTTTCTATGTGGCTACATTTTTAAGATGATATGAAATATATTAAATGAAATTTTATTTAGATTCAATATGTTTTATTGCTTTTATTTGCCACATCTCTCATTTCTTCCATTCTGTCCACTTGAAATTCTTATTGGTGTTTTTATATTGTCTAGAAATTCTTTCAGAGAGAACCTTAAAGTAATAAACTTCAAAGTCCCTTTCAATTCTAAAAATATACTTCTGCCTGTCACTTGGATAATAGTTTGGCTGGGGTGTAGAATTCTAACTTCAAAGTTCTCTTTCATTAGAATAAGGATATTTTCTCCCCACTGCCTTCTTGGATCCTGGCTGGTTCACAAAAAATTTAATATCACTCTGATTCTTATTCCTCTGGAAGTAATCATTCTTTTAATTTTGACCATTTTTAAATTTTATTTTTATTCAATATGTTAACAAATTTCACAAGACACAAGAAGACTGTGTGTCTCTCTGGGCAGGTTTCCTGCCTGATCTACCCTGTAGCCAAGATTGGATTGAGTTCTGAAGAATTCTTCCACAATATTTCTTCTTTAGATGCTGTCTTAATTAGGGTTTCTACTCTTTCACAACCCTCATGACCAAGAAGCAAGTTGGGGAGCAAAGGGTTTATTCAGCTTACACTTCCACACTGCTGTTCATCACCAAAGGAAGTCAGGACTGGAACTCAAGCAGGTCAAGAAGCAGGAGCTGATGCAGAGGCCATGGAGGGATGTTACTTACTGGCTTGCTTCCCCTGGCTTGCTCAGCTCGCTCTCTTATAGAACCCAAGACCACCAGCCCAGGGACGGCACCACCCACAATGGGCTGGGTCCTCCTCCCTTGATCACTAATTGAGAAAATGCCTTACAGCTGGGTCTCATGGAGGCATTTCCTCAACTGAGGCTCCTTTTCTGTGATAACTCCCGCTCAGGTCAAGTTGACACACAAAACCAGCCAGTACAGATGCTGTCTTTTATTTCATTTTCTTTATTCATTTGTTGGAGAAGTCCTATTGAACAGATCTAGGATTCTTCTGTACATTTACATAGTGGCATATTTTTCTCTTTTCTGTATTGTCGCTGCTCTAAACACTGAGCTCAGAACTGTGGTATCTACCTCCACTCTGCTCTCATCTGCTTTTAATGTTTCTCTAGGACTGCTTTTAGCTTCTGGTTTGTGAGAAGTAGTTCATTTTCATCAGTTGCCTTCAGGAAAACAAATTTTTTTTAAGGTTCCTAAGCATTGGGGCTAAAGGCTACACCACAAAACTTAGCAGCACAAACAGTGTTCAGTTTACTAAATTACATTTGTTTTCTTTTGCAATATAGTAGCACACAGCAGCTGTGATAGTTCAACAGCCTGTGGCGAAGCAGGTTAAACAAATTTTGATGATAAACTTGAGGTGCCAGTGAGTGAGTCTTCAATTTGAAATTGTATCTATAAGAACACGAGTATCATGGGAGTCGAGAGTAGACTGAACAGCGCAAAGAAGGGGCCTTATGGCCTGAAGTCACTGTGCTGGGTCAGGTGGTCGAAATGACTGAAAAGACATTGAAATATATCCCTGAGATAACTGGAGTTTGATCTTTATCAGTGGGGAAAGCCCTGCTACTGAAGAGACTCAGAATACTTGATCCTTAGGAGTTGCTGCTGTAAAGTGTGGAGTGTAAGGGAAAAGCAATTAACGAGTCCTAAGTCTCACACGTCAGAGTAATGATGCCTGGGAAACAGATAACATTCATGGAAAAAGAAATGGCAGTCACTTGAAAATTACTATTCATGAAAGTTGTTGTGTAGAAGTTATACTATTAAGACTTGGCAAATATAACACGTTAACAATAACAAAACAAAACAATAACACCAATGTTCATTTTACACTATGCTTAAAATCTCAGGAACAGACAACTTTCCTGAGGGGTGCTTTCCTGTCCAGTGATTACTGGCCCATTTGTATTGACTCTTAAGAGGAGCCAATAGTTCGTCTTTGTTCTTTATCAGAAAATTTATCAGATACAGATTATCTTATCTCTATCTTACATGATCGGAACTACTTGGAACCAGTTATCAACTAGGCAACTCAAGACATCAGACCCCCTCCCTGGACTAGAAATATGAGTCAGATTGTCATCTTCTGTTTTGTGCTAGAATCCTGCATTTCCAGACTCTGGTTTTACCCTTCAGTGATTATGAGGGAGGAGACTAACTCCAATGCCTTCAAGCCTGCTAATCTCTAATTAGCAACCTAACGTCTTTGTTTGTCTATTTTCAATTTCTGGGAACAAGGCTGCCTGACGAAGAAAGAAATTGATTCTGCTGCTGGTTCTGGTTTATGAGGAGTTGTATTGCAACAAGATGTACACGAAGAAGTCATACCAACAGGGAAATAAGGCGCAGCCTCTATAAGACGAAGCTGCTGGTCATTTGCAGACCAGGCACAGCTAATGTTCCACACATTTAGGGTGATTAGATTGCGTGAAGGAAAAAAATATCTATGAAATCATAGCCGTGTACTGCTGGCAACTCAAAATGAGCTCTTCCAAATTACCTGATTAAGACACGCATAGCCAATGTGGTAGCATTGGACACAACTATTAAATGCTTTACAATGCACTTTGCTTTTGTTCTAGGCTGTGAGCCAAACCTTATGTTGTATTTTGCTGTTATAACCCGGGTATCACACACGTATTGAAAGCAAAGTTGTTGGTTTTTTTTCATTTTTTTTTTTATAAAACTGTCGAGCTTGTCAGTATAATCTTAGCATCAACACAGACATATCAAAAAGTAGAAACTCTTGGTTAAGGAAGAGAGATAAAGAATGTAGCCAAAACAATTATCCATGATGTCTGCAACTTAAACTAGAGAAAGGATCATTTCCATAATTTTATTAAAAAACAACAACTAAGGCAGTGATTTTAATTTTCCTTGCATTTAAATTTATAGTGGGCGTTCTCCTCATTAAAGACACTGAAAACTCATATGGAACCGGGGCATGTATTTCTGTGTTGCGCAGATTGTATGAAGTATAAAGGAGATAAGTTTCTGGGTCCTGTAGACAGTTTCTGTGTCACGTCCCTGTGATTTCTATGTGAAATAAAAGACAATCAGGACTTACCCACTTCCAGTAGAAAGTATTGCCATATCCTTATAATCATAGAACTCCGGGGCTGAGGCAGGAGGATGGCAAGTTCAAGGCTCTATGGACCACATGGTAAGACCCCCTTCTCATCTGAGAACAAAGGAGGGGTGAGGACCGGAAACAAAGAAGAGAGCAGTCCAGTCCTCTGACTCTTAGGTCCAGGTTGAGTATGCACTTCCTCCTTCTGTCTCCACAGAGCATCTGCACGACCACCACCGCCTTCTTGCATTTTTTCTTCCTGGCTTCATTCTGTTGGGTCTTGACAGAGGCGTGGCAGTCGTACATGGCTGTGACAGGAAAAATCAGGACCCGGCTTATAAGAAAACGCTTCTTGTGCCTTGGATGGGGTAAGCATATTAATAGGTTTTGAGCAACAATGTCATTGAATAGTAAAAACTGACTGGTCCCAGTCTGACTTGAGATAGGAAGTGGAAATATATGAGACGCCATTTTCTGAACATCCACGGGGTCGTTTGGAACTTTATAAGGGAATAATTAGAAAGTGTTTTAGTTAGCAAGCTAGCAGATAAAATACCTTGAGACCTGAGTTAGCTAAAGTTAGAAAGACAATATGTTTCCTGCTGGTATTTTCTGAAAATGCAAATGCTTTGAATTGTTCGGGATCCCAGATCGTGATATGTGCTGGACATGTAGCAAAGCCCTAGGAAACCTCTAAGTGTTCTATTCCAAGAAATCTCCAAACTGTTAACGAATAAGGCTACTCACATCACAGGGAAGAAGGGAGCCATTAGTGAGGCAATTAAACTTCACATATAGTTAAGGGGGTCCTCAAAAGTAGAAACATACAATTACCACCGAACTGAGGATTAATTAATTCACTGCCCATCGGTATTGGGGAAAGTTTCCAATTGCTTCATGGCATCAATGCCTCAAAGATCAGTGATTTCCTGGGGCCAGTGAAAATGGAAGAATAGTTATTTCTTTTAGATCCATTCAATCAAAACATTCAATCAACAAATAGCATATAGGATGAGGAGGGAGAGGAGACAAAGAGTATCACAGGTATAATTTATATTATACATGTATATTTCTCCGTATTAATTTAAAAACATGGCTCCTCCTCATTGAAGATTATAAGAGGAAAGAGAGGCAATTGAACATGCAAACATGACCCTCTTAGAGATGATGAATAGTCAAATATGTTTATGTACGTGGTGAAATAAGTCTTAAGGTCAGAATCTGTGTAGATTTTCAGGTAATTGAGTTCTCTATCCCTACATTTTTGTTGTTATAAGTAAATTGAAAAGAAAATGTTAAATGATAAAATTAAGTTTTGGTGTCTTGTTATAAGTTAAACTTGGTGTTGATCAAGATGTGACCACCTGAATGTTCCACTCCTACCACACTCCATCCCACCAGAGTATCCAGTGTCCTGCCTTTCTGGTTTTATAACTATAAATTTCCTTTATAACAGTGCAAACCCATGGGGGGGGAAGCTTAAAAGATGTACTAAATCTGTGTTATTACTCCTCTTTAAAACCAAGTTAAATGCAGTGGTAACGTAGCAACAACAGGGCAGTTCACTAACTTAAAAAAGAAATAAATCCACCTGTCCTGCAGTGATTTGATGTGTCAGGATAGGCTGGTACCCAGGGAATACCTCCCTCTTCTCAGAGGAGAAGGGGACTGGGGTGGGAAGGGGCTGTGTGAGGTGGGACTAGGAAGGCTTGCAAACGATTCCATGAATAAATAAATTTCACCTGTCTCTCATCATTTCTCACTTGTATATATAGTGAGGTGACCCCTCCAACAGTAGTTGCTGTGATCTGAGCACCTGGAGTTTGTCCAGGCTTGTCCTGGGCAAGTGTCCACGGTGGCTGTATCTGCACATGAAGTGTCATCTTGCTTTTCTTGCAGGGCTGCCAGCTTTAGTAGTGGCCACGTCCGTAGGCTTCACCCGGACGAAAGGATATGGCACGGACCACTAGTAAGTCCATCTACAATGTTACCCCTGTTGATAACTAAGGAAGCTACCAATCAGGTTTTACTTTGCTTAGCTGTTGATGCTATTCCCTGTGTCACTGAGTCATTAACAATTGACAGAAGCTTAAAGAATGATGCAAGGTGGCTTATATGCACAAAAGTAAAGAAGGTAACACAGCTCTCTTCAGAATCCTCGTGTCTGTCCTAAGACCAGCATATTTTCCTTTAAAGATATACCGATATGCAGGGTACATGCCGAAATGTAAATACTCTTTGTTGGGATCAGTAGTATTTCCTGTTATGTTTTAGGGTGTGACTCTTCCATCATTTTCAAATATCACCGATGCCTGTTATTGTTATCTGGTATTTCAGCTTCTGTTTCATGGTGATATCATACTTCAATTCCAATTGCAGTCCAATGGGTCAGGAGCCAGAGTCCATATTAGAAATCGCCTAGGCTATGTAAGAAATTAGAGAGGGGTATGATAGACCACCTTATGCCTAGGATGCTCGCAAAGTCTACAAGGCAATTTAATATTTCTAATTTAAAGCATTATACTTTCATCGTTTAATGAACCCATTTTCATATTGAAGATATGAGTTCAGAGTGCATGAATATTATTATTAAACTTAAAAACAGGGCATTCTGTAATTGTTTCCAGGTATAAGTTAGGAATTATTGATAATGAAGCCATATGCTGCACTCAGCTAATAAAGAGTAGCTAAAGGGACATCCCTTCACCTACCCATCCCATGGCACCCTCTTAGAGCAGGGAAAAGTTTCTGTCTTTGGAGTTTTTGATTTTATATGCAGTCAATACCACTAAAAAGAATGCCAAGCATTTTTTCCATCTTTATTAATTGGGTATTTCTTATTTACATTTCAAATGTTATTCCCTTTCCTGGTTTCCATGCCAACATCCCCCTAACCCCTCCCCCTCCCCTTCTTTATGGGTGTTCCCCTCCCAACCCTCCCCCCATTACTACCCTCCCCCAAAGAATCCCATTCACTGGGGGTCCAGCCTTATGCCAAGCATTTATTTCAGGACTGCTATTAACTATAGCATGGTTACTGTAAGTTATTACCTTTTCTAATAAGGTAACTAAGTTGGTGTATATCAAGTATTTGCAAAACACCTTGTTGGTATTACAGATATTTCCATTCCCCCCTTTAAGTTTGTAAAGGTCAAAAGCATACCGAGTCTGGAATTGATCTTTGAATAAATACAGACATATTTGTAACTATGTATACTAGTGTTTCTGTGTATATAAGTACTAGATTAAAACTTTGGTATAACTTAGAGAGGCACGTTTATGCTCTAGAACATTTGGTTTTCTATGAGTTTTGACAAATGCCTACATTATGCAACCACCCTGTCAATAATTGTAGAGCAGATTAGTGTTAGGAGGCGCATAGAAGAGTCCCTGTTCATATTGCAACTTTTGAAGGCAGCTCACTGTCTGTATGGACGGAGACAGTAAAATACCAGGAAATAGTTGCATGAGGTAATGTCATGGCTGCCCAGGAGCACTAAGATCCAGTCCCTCACACTTTTGTCATCACCTTCCGCAACCATTGGCATCGAGGCCCCAGTCTGCAGACATCTGAAGCTGCGCCCTCTGGCTTCTTTATTTCCATTTGATTCAGAGGACGAACATTTTCACCCAAAAGAGTTCCCTAGCTCCATCGGTAGAATCCTGCATCTCTTGGCGAAGTTAGTCTATGGAACAAATGCAGCTGCACTCATTTTAATTCACAATCTTCTTCCAGTGACTGTTCTTGGTAGTCAGGGAAACAGTGGAATTAAAGGGGTGGGGTGACATAAACAGGAGCTATCGTTTCCTGCCTTGGTCTTTTTTAAACCAGTTTTTCCTAGTATCTCAATGGCTCTCAAGGAAAGCAGATAACTTCCACTTCCAAGACTCCCTAAACTCACTCTAAGAGTCTGTCAGGAGATAAAGCAGAGTGTGCTAGGTGATAACCTCTTTGCAATGAGAACAAATATAGATATTGCAAAATAGAAATAATTTGTCTAAAATATTTTAACCCTCTCAAGGTAAAGACAAGTGGTTAAGTTTCTTTCCAGTGAGAGATATGTACTGTTTCTTACTCATGAAATGCTCTAACTCTAGGTGTTTCTACAGCTTCTAGGGTTTAAGTTATAAGCCTTTGAAATGTGCCAACATTGCAAGGTTAAATTCTAGCCTATGCTGTTGGCATCACGATTCAGTGGCCTGATGCTTATCACTGATTTTTGTTAGTTTTATCTAATACTATTTTTAGCTGCTGGCTGTCTCTTGAAGGAGGACTGCTCTATGCCTTCGTTGGACCTGCAGCCGCTGTTGTCCTGGTAAACACTGAATTCACTTACTTAATTGCTTAGCAAAATAGAGATCACAGAAGTTCACTTAGAGTGACAATTTTGACTAAGTGTTTGGTGGGCAGAAATTTTAAATTTCAATTACTTATTACTTTATTACTTTAATTTTAATGTCAGTTGTTTCAATCCTATATTGCTCTAAAATATTCATATTTAAGTAATAAAGATTATTAAACTCGGGAGAGTAAAATTCCTCTTACAGTGATTTTAGATATGTGATGGCACTCAAGTTAACTTCAATATACTCCTCTATAAGATTTAAGATTCTAATTCTTTATTATCATCACACCTCTATATTAATTTTGAATATTGTATTTATATATGAATAGGGAGATTTAAGACTGACACTTCCAAAAGCCTTTACCTATCAACCATTTATCCATCTGTATACATACATACATACATATATACATACACACACATACATACATATATGAAACTGTCTCAACCTCAATGATACAATCATTTTAGAATAGTTATTTCACTGTTTCATAATCAGAACTGTGTATGCTAATATGTTCAATACCATTCCTTCCTCTGCCTAGCACATCTCTAGACTTTTTGATGTTCCCTGTGGGTCAATATTATCCTAAGTTAATACATGTCTTCTCATACATATCACTCTGACTCATCAATAGGAAGAAATAAAGGAGGGAAGAAGTTTATAAATTAAATATAAAGATTTATATCACTGTTCAATCAGACTACCCATTAGATAATTAGCCTTCAGTTTTTTGAAGGATTCATTCAACAACTTGGGAGCTAGAAATGTCTCTCTTAATAACTCTAAGTCTTTCTTCCTTTAAAGATGTTCTTTCTTTTAAGCTGTAGCAGGGTACAGAAATTGACTATGAATCGAAAGAAAGGGAAAGAAAGAAAGAAAGAAAGAAAGAAAGAAAGAAATAAAGAAAGGAAGAAAGAAATTCTGATGAT
Organism: Rattus rattus; assembly: GCF_011064425.1. Classification (NCBI taxonomy): domain Eukaryota; kingdom Metazoa; phylum Chordata; class Mammalia; order Rodentia; family Muridae; genus Rattus; species Rattus rattus. Next base: position 102,433,890 of record NC_046157.1, on the reverse strand, counting down.
GATAGACAAATAGATGATAGATAGTTGCATAGATGTGTAGATAGATACATAGAAGAAAGAAAGCAACAAAGAATGAAACAGAGAGATGATAGATAGATAGATAGGTGATAGATAAATAGATGATTGATAGATAGATAGATAGATAGATAGATAGATAGATAGATAGATAGATAATTGGATGGATGGACAGATGGATGGATGAAACAAAGGAAGAGAAATGATAGGAGGTTGATAGACAGACAGATAGATGAAAGATAGAAAGACCACTGATGACATAACTATTACATAAGAGCATAGGGAAACTGAAATGATTAGGAACCCTATTAGGTCTGTTGCACTGGACTTTTATTATATCAATTAAGTTATTTTCATAAGCTGCTAGGTTAATATACATATAACCCTGTAAAGTATGTCCATAATTAAAACACCAATACAATGGCTCTCTCTCTCGGTCATAAATTCTCCTATTCAAGTTGTGAATTAATAGAGTCCATAGGACTTGGTTCAAATGTAGTGAAGTACAATGTCATGCTCCTGACGGAGTGGTATCTTGCAGAGACACTAAGAGTGACATATCTTAAATCACTGCATAACAGACTCACTTTGGATCTGTCTCATATCAGCAAGTGGACAGATTTCAGCCTTCTCTTAGCAAGAGAGGGTCAGTGGCATGAGACTCTAGCTCACTAATAGCGGGTACAAGGCTAAAGAAGGCTCTTTAAAAGGCTCTTGGGTTTTCTTGATTTTCCAGTTGGGATGGGTATTCGTCATCATCACCTTCTACCAATAAGTATTTCTTTGACGCGCCTTAACAATTTCACTTGAAAAAGAACATCTCCTTACTGATTTCACTTCAGCTGATATTATGCAAAAAGTCATGTAACCAAGAGTAAGGAAATTTTAGAAATTGCTAAGAAGTGCTCAGGAGAGCATATTTAAGAACAGGTGTCAGTATCCAGGAATCTGGAGATGGAATAGGCTTTCCCTTCTTAGGAAAGGGAGCATCAGAAAGCAACCTCCTCCCCGAACTCCGACCCTCACTGCACCCCTATGCACTCCTGATGCAGAGCACAGCCACACAGCAGCTAGAGTGACTTAGATTCTGTCTTCCCTGTTGGGGACAGTGACAAATCCTGGTACCTTCCCCTGCCTAGGCTCAGCCCAGCCCCTTGCTGGGAGACTTAAAGTACTTTGGCTTTTAAGCATAGATAAAACCCATTTAACCCATTGTTTTAGTCAAAGTTTCTTTAGAAAGAATAACGCCAGATTGATGGAGTCTGGTACCATTTAAATGCTAGGCAATTGAAGGTTAATTTCACCGTGTTACACCACAAACCGTGGAAATTGAGTGTGTTTAATGGACTTTAAATGTTAGAGGCACGCACATTGCACCTTTTAGAAGTTATTCACATCACTCTTGAGAATCGCATACCTCTGTGGTGGTTTACAGCTTGCTTTTTGGAGAAAAGGGGGACCTGATCCCCTTTGGTATCATTTGAAAGGTTAACTTTGTTTCTATTTGACAGGTCAACATGGTGATTGGCATTTTGGTATTTAATAAACTTGTTTCCAGAGATGGGATCCTAGATAAAAAGCTCAAACACAGAGCCGGGTAAGCTGCCATGGGTGGATTTTGAAGGTTCTTTACGAGTGAATCCCACAGTCCAGTCTGGCTTGTCACTCACTTGGAACTGTTCCCTGAATTTTGCTCTTGATGTACTAGTGTGTCCAGTAGATCCTGTCATCTAAAGCTCCCCTGATAGAATAGATTACGTAATAGAAGTAATAAATCTAACGCATAAAATATGTTTGCCAAGGGTGATTTATTGAAAATAACAGTATTTGTTCTATAAGGATATAGAGGTGTGCATATTGCTTGCCTGTTAAGATTGAACACTAAGTCTAGACTCAAAATAGTCATCTTAAGGTAAGAGATATCAAACCTGAAAACTTTTGCTCACAAAGAGAGGAGTAAGATTAAACAAAATGTCAGTTTGGGACAAGACTGAATCAGGACAAGTAAAATCAAATAGAGTAAAATAGTGATTTTTTTTTTGAGGGGGTTCTCTTTCATTAATTGTATAGTGCAGGAAAACTTCACTTAATCACTTTAAAATAAACATATATCAAATAATATTCTTAATCATATATTTGCATTCCATTCACATTTAAAATATAATTTAATGTAAATAAATATATAATTTTTAGTTTTGCACTTTAGCTATTTACACACTCTATAAAAACAGCTACCTTGCTTTACTGTTATCACTGTATCAACAAGCACTTCATAATACAGATTTGTAGAAATATTTAGGTTACAGCAATTCCCCCTCCTAAATGTTTGTGGAAATTCGAGTGAGATATTAGTTCCCTTGATTTCCTCTTAGGTCTTTTCTTACTAAAAATTACAACTTTCTCCTATCTTGGAAAAAATGAACCTTTATTCCAAATATATTCCCGTTAATTGTCCTCTTTTCAAAACATTTTATGATATTTTTTTTAAAAGTCAGGGTATGTGATCCCTTACTGGTGAAAAATTAAAGATCTCCCTGTTTTTATCATTTATGGGATGATTATAAAGTAAGATAACTCAGGTAGTTCTTTTCCCTAGTAAAAGACTAAATTTAATGGCTTTTCATTTAAAAAAAATCAATATTGTTCACATAAAACCTTAGCAATACAATGATAACTCAGAACATCAGTACTCGGTTTTTCCCTACACAGCCTCACTTGTTAAACTACATGCTGTTTGCGTTACAGATCAGTTTCAAAACCATCTTGAACTTACTGGCAACACCGAGTTTTTATGCCCTTTAGTGTGCTCTTTCCAGGGACTTTGCCACATGTGACTGGAATAGAGTAACCATTTTGTCTGTTGATCAGACTAAGTGCTGGGTAGAGAAAGCAGGCTCTGCTACTATACCAGCGGGAACATTTTCTAAAAGAGGTATTCGAACTCAAAACTCAACAGTGCCCCAGCTGCATGCACACGTGGCTCTCCAAGCATACTACCTCCTCTTTCTGAAACCCAGGCTCCTCATCCATTAAATAGGAAAATTGCTTTTGCCTCAATAAATATATGAAGTAATGGGCATAATGGTTTCACAAGAGCATTAGCAAATGGCTCGCCCTACTCAACAAACAGTGGATCTTATGATGAATGGAGGAACACGGGCAGTAAAGGTCTCTATGATGTCATCGTCCAAGACAGTGAGATCAGAAAAGAAGATGAGATCATTAAAATGCTGAGGTGTCCTCAACCTCGTGGCCCTTGGTTCTCTTCACACTTCATTGTTTTGTGTATCAGGTCAAGTTTGAAATCACGTTGCTCTTTGTAAGTGATAAACAGAGACTTCGTGATGACATTGCCAGAGTATGAATTTAAATTACTGAATCTACATCTTGGCAGCGATAATTATAATTGAGAACCTCTAACTCTAAAAGCATTCTTAGAAGTCACAATGGATTTCACTGACAAACCCTAGTCGGTGTCTTTCCGTTCCAATGGGGGGCTTCTACAAAGAAGTCTTTCTAATTGTAGAATTCTGATCACTGTCCCAAGCAGAGGAGAGCTACGGGGGGTAACAACCAAGTCTAAATGACACTTGTCAAATAGAAACTCTAAGATAAACTAAGAGTATAGGGAGAGTTGAATATGTTCTCTAATCTGAAGTGTGAGTAAAGGAAACTTTAAAAACTACTATGGGGGGTTGGGGGTTTAGCTCAGTGGTAGAGCGCTTGCCTAGCAAGCGCAAGGCCCTGGGTTCGGTACCCAGCTCTGAAAAAAAGAAAAAAAAAAAACTACTATGGATGTGTGAAGTTAATTTTAGTCCTCAGAGAAGCAGTAAAGAAAATAATAAAGATGTCAGTGAGAAGCTTAATCAGATGCACTGAGAAAGCACAGAGCGTAGTTGATGCTGACTGGCTTAATAATTAATTCCACTAATTGTAAAGTTGACTATTTCAGGTTGGTTGAATATATACATATAAATCTATCTATATATATATATAATATTTTCTGAAACTAGATGACATTATTTATAGTAGATTTGGGGGCCAAGATATGCATTCTTCTTTTTTTCTATTTCTAAATTTATTGATTATTTTTTATACTTTATAATCCCTTATTAGAGGTATCCAAGCATATCTTTTGTGCTCAATAAATATTTATAAATGAATGGATGAATAAATAAATGTTTAATAGATAATAAAAAACTTGCAAGCTGTATAAGATTTAAATTATATTAAAAGTTTTCTAATACATAAAGTATGTTTACCAAGTATAATTATTGAAAATAATGCTATATGTCATATAAAATGCTAAGTGGAAATAACTAAAAATCAAGATAAATTATAAAGTACATCTTAAGATCCAAAACATCTTAAAAGAAAATTTTAGAAATCTTAAGACAAAATTTATATTTTCTTTTCTTTTTTTACAGTAGGGTTTTCTTGTGTTTTGTATTGAATTCCTCTGTCATATCTACTTGAAATCAAGGGACTTAGCACAGCCATTTAGATATTGAATGAACTTTCTTAAAGTAGAAGAGAGAATATTTTCTTTTCAGGGAATCTGTGCAAAATTAACAATAAAGGAGTCACATAAACTTTTCTTAACAATGACAGAAAGAATTAAGCAGGGAGCCAGAACAGTTGACTTCAAATCTTGTGGTAATAACAGGACAGATAGACAGCCTGATGCAGAAGTATTTATTAGAGGGTATGGGTCCTTCAATTTCATGTTTCATCGTCAATTAGAATAATTTGATGGATCTATAATTTCCGTGATGACAAAGAATCCTTTTATTTTACATTGCAGGAACTCAATTGGGAGTTTAGAGTATATGTTTTACATATTTCATTCATTTATGTACAGGTCACATAAACTCAGGAGAAAAGATAGATTTTTCTGGGTATTTCACTCTATGCCATTCCTGTCCGTGGTGTGCCATATCTGCCCAACTGGCTTACTGTAAAGTATGTGTAGGCCTTGTGGATCCCTACACATCTCAAATAAAGACATACCACTATTTGGAACCTCGGATTAAATTTGTCAGAATATCTCATTCTTCAGTCATGTTTTTGGGCTTAAGATACTTGTTATCCTGAGAACTTACCACAGTCATGTTTTTTGGGTACTTGTTATCCTATGTACTTGCCATAAATATATTTTTTTTAGTATTTCTTTGGTTATTCAGTTTTGTCTCTGAGCCCAGAGAGAAGGTACCCTTGCACTGAGAAACAGCAACATCCCTGCTCTTCTGTGGTAAATAATGAATGATGGCTACGTGCCTCTTTAATAAGAATGTGTTTAAGATTAGCAAGAAAGAGACTCGGGTGTATGCTGACAGCAGCCCCACTCATTCCTGCTTATTGTCGGATGAGCTGTGAAGCTTTACAAAGGCCAGGTTTCGGTCCTCTTAATCAGAGTCTTCGGAGATGAGCAAAGATAAATCTGTGTAGCCGTGAGAAAACTGGACCAGGCACTACTCTAAGAACAAGACCTGGCAAGCTCATAGAACCATTCGCAGTGTGAACTACACATGCTATTACACGTTTATGTACATGTGTGGCTGTGACCCAAATCCTGGGTTCCTTACGTCAGTGAAAGGAGCGATTTACAACCTAACTGCAAAACCTTGATTTTCTCTTCTCGAGATCTGCTGATCAATCTATGATATATTTCAGGATTATTATCCCATCTGAGAACTATTCTAATGAATGTGCCCATTTAAAAGGAATCGAGAATTCCCTCCTCTACCACTTACGTAATAACCCTGCTCCCCTACAACATTAACCGAAAAATGTGCGGGGCAAACAGGTTCTAGACACCAACGCCATGTGGGAATGGAGTACAGAAGTATCCGACAGAAATTTATTTCGAGGTGTTTTGAAGTTTGATTCACATAATTTCATTACACAGTTTCTATTTTCATAAACACATGTTTCAGGGAACAATTTTTCAAGGGAAAAATCCATTGAAAGTTTTCCTATGTCGCCTCATTTTGCTTCCATAAAACAATAGATAAGATTACATTATTTGAATCTGAATTCACCTACAAAATGTCTCAGGGCAGCATAGACTGTTACATGTTGCACGGTTGAAGCCTCTTACTTTGAACTTAATTAGTATGATAAATACGTTTTACTACTGCAAAATGCTAGTGATCTTTTACTATTAGATATTCTCTCATCAAGTTCCATTGCCCCTATATTCAGATCGCCTGAAAATTTTAACATATATTGATGCTATAAAAACTTCAAAATAAGAATCTGTAGAGATACATATTTCACATTTGAAATATATATATATATATATATATATATATATATATGTTTAATGTACCATGGGTCTGAATAAAGGGTTGTGACTACATGTCTATGCAAGCACATACAGTGTTTAGCCCAATGTGTTAGTCAGTTGTAGTTTGCAGACGCAGGGGTATCTGCAGTATTCCTGATGGGAATGCACTTTGCATGCTACCAAGGCCCACATTGTTAAAAGGTGAATGCTGCAATGGTGATCCGTGGTGTAATTGCATCTGTCAAATGACCTAGAGTGTTTATCCTCGATACATATTACTTTTTTCTGCATGAAATCGTATTTAAAAGCTAACTTGCAGCTGCAACTACCTTTGGTGACGACTCAATATTTGTGTTCTTTTTGTGGGTGTTCTGTTTGTTTGCAGTCAGATGAGTGAGCCTCATAGCGGTTTGACGCTCAAATGTGCCAAGTGTGGAGTAGTTTCTACAACAGCTTTGTCAGCCGCCACCGCCAGTAACGCCATGTTAGTCTCGATCACTTAATCTTCTTGCTATAAATCTTTACCGTGCATGTGAGAAAACGCTATGATGGAAAAAAAAAATCGCGTTTGCTAATATTTGAGTATTGTTTTTTTTTTTAAATGGAGAACTACCTTTATAATGATTGCGGGCTAGTCTGTAAATGATAAGTAAAATTCTCAAGGGTTATCCGCTTTGCGGTTTCCAAGTTAACGGTCTTGGGGCCACACACAAGAATGCTTTGTGGGGGAGCTAGTGGGGGGAGGGGGTCGGTTGTGGCCTGGAGCGCGGCACGCAACTACGTCATGTTGGTTGCTTTCTTTTCCTTCTCAACAGGGCCTCTCTTTGGAGCTCCTGTGTGGTGCTACCGCTTCTGGCTCTGACCTGGATGTCTGCAGTTCTGGCCATGACAGATAAACGCTCCATATTGTTTCAGATACTTTTTGCTGTGTTTGATTCACTGCAAGGCTTCGTGATAGTCATGGTCCACTGCATTCTTCGGAGAGAGGTGAGACATAGATTTCTTTTGTAAAAAGAGATTCGGGAAAAATGGGAAGGTGTGGCTGAATTAACCAGCGTGATCTTCAATTGTAATCTTGGTCTTGTGACTAAGTCGATCTTCTCCACTGACCATTGCTTCCGACTCAAAGCAGAAAAGAAGCATTAAAGGCAAAATGCCTGAGGCTTTGACACTCAGTACAGTGCTAGGTGGAAATACACAGGTTTGTACAAGGGAAACCACATCCAGAGGGGCCGAGGTCCAGAAAGACCAGATTCAAGACAGAGTGAGCCGGGTACATAAGGGTAGCATGCCTTAAATGGCACTGGTCATAAGCAGCCCATGCGCTATGCTGGTGTGTTTAGCATATTCCCAGTCTTATCTTACTTTACATGCAAATACATTGCATCTGAAAGCGACTACAGAGAAATGATTTAGACTTGGAACTTTGTGTCTACAACTACAGTTCCTGCCTATGGTAAGACACTACAACAGGCAGTAGTGGTCCGTACAAACCATATGACTGCTGTCCCAGCGCACCTCCGGATCTCACTTCCAGTTAAAAGGGGGGAGGAAGACTCAGCACTACAGACCCTAAAAAACCCCACAGTCGTGTTAAGACAATGGAAGGCTGCAGATTTGCGTTGCCAAGGGATGAAACAATGTTTTCCAACCAGGGAGAAAATGATTCTGAGTGCTCGCAAGCACTGACACGGTGTTTACAGGTTTCTGAGTCATTTCAGTGTTTACCCTGGGGATGAGTGAGGAAACAAAAAGCACCCTGACACCACGCCAGGGGAGAATTGACTGTCGATTCACACCGGCTAGCTTGTCTGAGTAGCATATTGTGCTGCACAAATCACAAAATGTGTGTGCATCTGAGCACACACCCCAATGGTCTTACAATGATGTGTGAAGGTAACCAAGAGGCTTTCACCTGACTAATTAGGCAGGCAGAACTGTATTTCTGCCTTATCTGGGGAAGGCACAGATGTCATCAATAAACTCACAGGTGTATTCTAAGAATATTCCAGGATGAGAACCCATGAAAACAGATGAAGCGTTACTTCATCTTGCAAGGGGAAGATATTTCACAGCTCAGGCTCCGAAGTAGCTTACAACTGTAAAGTCTTATTCGACAATTTTTTTTTATCTAAAATATCACTCCTAAAATCTCCCAAATATCAAGTTCTTTATATAGAAAAGTAATAAAGGTTAAAAAGAAATTGAACGATAATTTAGATTATATTCTTTTCCAATTATGTGGAATATTATCCTGTGGACTGTCTGTATTAACACTCCTCTTAATAATTTTAATAGAGAGTTCTTCTAAATTAATAGGCATGGAGCCATTTCAATTGACAATTAAGGATGGGCTGTTGCCGGCTTTAAGCAAGGTACAAGAAATATGCACATTCGGTTCTCAGAAGAAATTAATGCCCTCGTTATTAAGGAATAGACAAGTGCTTCATCTTCACACCCATTCTCTCTTTTCTTAAAGGCATCGTCTCATGGAGCCCATGCTAACTTCAAACTCAGCGTGCAAGTTTTATTTAGTGCTAGAGATGGAACCCAGGGCCTTGTGCACGCTAGGCAAGCGCCCTACACATGAAGCTACATCCTAGCCCACATCTCTTTTTCAGGTAGTGTTAGGCTGGGCTCAAAAGAAATGGAATTCTAAGCAACAGATACTATGATGTCTCATTATCGAATTTTTGCTACTTGCTGGGAGAAAAGTATTTGGCCGGAAAAAAAAAATCCTTGATAGACACCAGAATTTTTCAGTGCTTTCTAATCAGACTATTAACTGTCAAAGACACGATTTAAGTGCAATTAAGTCAAATCATAAAGTAAATGATCTCACTAAATATCTGTAAGTACATGTTTTCTCTATTAGTAGGAACAAAAACATGACCATTTCCTCCAATACTGTTCAGAGGAAAACTGAAAGTGAGTAGCTATGGCACTGATAAATTCATAGTGAGTTGCTGTGTTGAATTCTTGCTTTCTAACACTACAACCAACATATTTCTTGCAGTTGTATTTTTTTTCCCTTGGTCATTGAACCATACAAACAGTCTGCAAACTTCGCTTCAAATACATATATTTCAGATAAGTGAGCCTCGGAAATCCTGAGAATTCCTAAGGGGAATTTTGTTATTAAAGAGCTGAGTGTTCTTAGAAAATGTATTATTTAAAGTACTTTATACATTACAATTCCTTGAAAGTAAAGCCTCTTTCCGACCTGCTTGTGTCTTTGCAGACATTGGTAGGGGGTCTGATTCATATTGTGACCATGTTGCCCTAACACTGGATAAACTGTAAGAGAAAAAGAAACCCCCTTCCGGGTCCTCTGTGCTTCCTGTCAATACATTGCCTTAAGATACACCAATGTAGGCTTCATACTGTTTATGAAATACTGAGTTGGAAGGTGCAGCTTCTAAATTCTTAATTTACAGTTCGTCGATGATAATTCCCAGGAGACTTAGGAATACGCCTTGTCTTTCTGGCTTGTCTCACCTGTTTGCTTTTCTGCTATTTTCTTCAGAATAATTTCATAGAATCTGTTTGGAATTTTTCTTTCTTGAAAATATGCAGCCAATGTTAAAAAAAATACTTCTGATGTATAGGCCAGGTACATACATATTCTAATTCCTGCCTATTTTTTACATATTAACATAGTTTGGGTTTGTTGTCTGTTTGTCTGTCTGTTTTGTTTTAGTTATCATTGTTCTTATACATTTTGAGTGGAGCATCTTTGTGGACGAGAATGAAAGATTAGTACTTTGAGTTGTACTTTAAGGAGGAATGAAAGACCATAGTGATGACATTTAGAGCCTAATATGCAGAAGACTATTTTGGGTGTGATTTTTGCTTTTGGTGGATCCCATTTTTAACAACAAAACAATTTCTAATCTGGGAAGGATGGAGAAGTTGCACAGGTGCTAAGAGCTCAACTTCTATGTGTTTGTACGTGTGTGCTACATGCTAATGTGCCAGGACTCCATGTGCTCAGATGCGGGGACCAAAGGGGGACTTCGGTCCTCAGTCATTCTCTGACTGGTTGCCTTGAGACAGACTCCCTCACCAAAGCAGGAGCTCCACTTTCGGTTAGGTAGACTGGCAAATGATCTCTAGGGAATCCTCCTGTCTCTGCACCCGCCTCTACCCCAAGAGTAGGTTATAGGTTCTTAGCCACAGGCACTAGGAATTCCAACTCAGTTTCTCGTGCTTACAAGGCAAACACTCACCCACAGAGCTGTCTGTTTACCTTCATAAAGAGAAAACTGGGTATCTAAATAGCTGTCCCTGATCTTTAGACCTGACGAACTTAGTATCGAATACCATTCTTTGCTTAACACTATAGTTGCTTCTTCTAAAACACCGTTGTCTTTTCGAGCTGTTTTAGCAAAAGTTTCTAAGGAAAACAGAAGACAAAACAAACCAAAGACAAGATCAAAAAGACGTTCTAAAATATTTAGGTATCTGATTTATCACAAAACATTATGTCCGGCCCAGACTAGTACTAACGTGCTCTAACTAATCAAATTGAATCTAGTAGAACAAATAGATGTTTCCTGCTTTTGCTGATTAGAATTCATTTGGACTGAACAGATAAGAACACATACTATTTACTATTCTCCTCATTGCTATGGAAATGAAACTACACAAGAGTTATGAAACCTTTGAAATACTTCCCGTTGCTAGGAAACCACTTTCTTGGTCCCTGCGCATTCTTCTCATCTCTGTCTCTGGCTGTGCCAGCCTCTAAGACAATCTTACAGCTTGATGTCAGATGGGGGAAAATAACAAGATTGTGCTACAAAATAATCTACAATAAAACCCTGCCGCTAAATAGAAGGGAGAAAGAGAAGCTTAAAATGTGAGCGCTGTACGGATGATCTGGTTGTGTCTGTGTAGATCCCGTGGCTGTTCCACAAGATCAGTGTCAGAACCTCGGTTCTCTCTCCTCTCTCCCAAGCCCTGGCATGGAGGCCAGGCTGGACCAAATGAGTCCTCGAATATTCATTCAACCCTGTGAAGCAATTTTGCAAAAAATATCTTTAAAAATGAACATGAAATGTGCGCTCACTCCCATTCCCTCCCTCCCCCCTCCCCTCTCTCTCCCTATCCCTCCCTCCCTCTCCCTCCCTTTCCCTCCCTCCCTCTCTCTCCCTTCCTCTTTCCCTCCCTCCTCTCCTCTTCATCTCTTCCTCCCCTCTCCTTCCTTTCCCTCCCTCCTCCCTCTCTCTCCCTTCCTCTTTCCCTCCCTCCCCCTCACCCCCCTCCCTTCATCTCTTCCTCCCTCTCTCCTTCTCTCTCTCCCTTCCTTCCTCCCTCCCCCTCTCACCCCCTCCCTTCATCTCTTCCTCCCTCCTTCTCTCTCCTTCCCTCATATCAGAGTTCTAGCTAGAGTATTTGGTGGCCTTGGTTACAGTAACCTGCTCCCAATGGTATCTGAAAAATGGTGAGTGTATTGTATAGCATTAATAAGTAGCCAAATGTGGAGAGGGTCAGCGTTTGATTGGAACAGTTTTCTTGGAAGGCAGACACTTAGCACACAAGTGAGGAGACAATTGAGTCATACACTGACACCTTCGTGCTTTTCGGGATGAATAGAAAATGCCAAAAGAACATCATTGGAAGATTTCATTGTTTTGTTTTGTTTTCAGTAAAACAAAGCATGTGCCTTAAAGTAGGAGAATGACAAGAGGCAACAATATAAGCCTTGGCAGGAAGGCTTGACACAGCCTGGGACAACATGCTGTTGGTCTCACAGCATTTCCTCAGGGGCCACCATATCACCCCACTCCACACTCAGCTTCCTAGACAAGGAAGTGTATATATCTTGCAGCTTCTAGGTTAGGCTTTCCCAGGTTGTCCCCATCCCAGTTATACTCAAAACATCCGCATTCTTCTCAATCTTCATCAGTATGTCTGTCCAGAAGCACAGGAGCTTAACGGAGCTGGGAAATCTGACGAAAGAGGAAGCTTCTGTGGACAAGTTCAGACACAGGGAGCCTAAAACACAACTCGTTGCATGGCCTGCCAGGGAGCATCCAACTGTGATTTATGGTTCCTCTAAGTTCCATCAGTCACATTTTCCTTCCAGCAGCCCCCGACTCTAGGGGTCAGTGTCATGCTCTGTGTCCAGGAATCAGAAGCTTCTGGACAGGCAGCTCCCACTTCCTTCCTCTTAAGTCATCACGATCTCTCACCTTCCAGCTCTCTTATACTAGCACGGGGAGCAAATGTGTCTTGACTGAAGGGATACGAGGAAAACACATGGAGTTATTCCTTTTCAAAATGTCTTTTTCTGTTTCGGTTTCATCCCTTGGCTTGAACAAGTTCAATCTTTGTTCAGCAAATTTGAAAAGACAGAAGCAGAGGGGTGTCCAGGAACGAGGGGGACTTTCAGGGCAGGCGACATGGGTCTAGCTTCAAGTCTGTCACCCGTCATGCTAATGTTGGGCAAGTTTCTTGTGTCTGAATGTGAGCTTGCTCTACTGTGCGTCTCCCCAAGCCTGTCTGCCTCAAAGGCTACGGTGCCAGGCTGGAATGAGAAGCCCGCTGGGAACGTGTGAAGCATGGTGTCTAGCATACGACACCCCACACACACACATTTGCACACGAAAGGAATGCCGCTACATTTTTCAGACGTGTGTTTGAAAGATCATCTAAAGAAGTTTCCATGGGCCCCAAAGTGGGACATTAAAAAAAAAACTAATTTGAAGGTCAAAAGCATAAAAATTTCAGATAGAAGTTGATAGATCCTCCAGCATTAGGGAAACCCAGTAAAGGGCCATCAGGGCTGGAATCTGAGAATTTACTCAAAACCTTCCTTTTTGTTTGTTTGTTTGTTTCATTTCACTAGGAGAAAATCCAGTAATATTTTTTTTAATGTCAAGCCCTTTGTGTTACTTATGTCAATCGCACAATTGCATAGTATTTATAAAACTGAGACTTATCCATTCATTAATGATTAAATATGAAATAGAACACTATGTTGAAAACTTCTGGGCCGTTGGTTTAAGAGTGAAATAGCAGGTATGACTGCAGATGGAAGATTTAAGAAAACACATAGCACACACACACATAAACACACAAGTCTTCTCCCCCCAGAAATAATAACAAATGAATACGAGGTTAAAACCTGTGTGTTTCTGACTTAAAATGATCCTCTGGGTTCAAAAGAGTTCATGAAGAGTGGCTTGAGGTGACACTGTCTTATTTTTTAAGAGGTGAGGATTTGGTCTAAGCAGTTGAGCGGCTAAATTCGGAGCCTGATCCCAACTGTGCAAGGCTTCCCTATGAGGCTTCTGGGATTTGTAACACGGCCAATGGTGCTCAGTACTCCTCCCCTGCAACTTCTAAATCTGGCATGGACTTTGCACCGTGACTCTCTGCCAGCTCTCTCTGGAGCGAAGACCAATTGAGAAGCCCTCAGCTTGCTGCTGCTGAGAAAATCTGAATGCTGTACCCCACAAGGGAGGAGACAGGAGGAAGACACTCCCCCGCAAACAGCTATGAACTCAGATCTCATCCAGGAGAAAGACTTATTCCTTCCTAGGCACTTTTTTTTCCCAACGTAATATTTTTATTGATTATTTGGGAAATTCGCATCATGCATAATCACTTCCCAGTCCTCTCAGGTCCTTCCCCCTACCCTTGTGGACCCCCTCCCAAAAATGAAGAACATACGGGCTCAAGCACACATGCATTTTGTGTTTCCCATATACTCACTCGAGCATGGTCAAACTCCTGGTAGCCAGCCCTGTCAAGGAAGCTGAGAGCTTCCCCATCTGCATCGCCACCGGAAACCCTCGATTGTGGAGGGCTAGACTTCAGCATCCCTATCATGTCTTTATCACACCATCTTCAATAGTTTCCTTTCCAGGCTGTTACTCTTTTGAGGGGGTGGAGGTGGGGCTAGGAGTTGTCAGGGAACACTTCCACATCCTTCTTTCTCAACTGTGAGTCTCCAGTCATCGATACCACTGCAAAAGGAGCAGCCCCTAGCTGTGGACTGAAACTTAGACACAGCGCTGATAGCTATCACTGTATTCTTTTTTTTTTTCCCACTCGGAGAGGTTTAATGAGAGAATAGAAGAGCAGAAAGGCTGCGGGCCATGGGCACGTGGAGGGGACGGGGGTGGGGAAGGGGGCAAGAGCAGCAAAGAACTAAGAGCAAGAGGGGTAAGAGTATCACTGTATTCTTAAAGTCGTCTCTGTCCCTTTTTCTTTTTCTTTTTTTATTGGATATTTTAAATATTTACATTTCAAATGTTATCCACTTTCCTGGTTCCCCCCCTCTCCCATTCCCCTCCCCCTGCTTCTATGAGGATGTTCCCCCTCCCATCCATCCACTCCCACCTCACCACCCTGGCATTCCCCTACACTGGGGCAACAGCCTTCACAGGACCAAGGGCCTCTCCTCTGCCACCCTCTGCTACATATGCAGCTGGAACCATGGGTTCCTCCCATGTTTACTCTTTGGTGGTGGTTTAGTCCCTAGGAACTTTGGGGGGGATTGGTTGGTTGATATTATTGTTCTTCCTTTGGGGTTACAAACCCCTTCAGCTCCTTCAGCCCGTTCTCTAATTCCTTCATTGGGGTCCACAAGCTCAGTCTGATGGTTAGCTACAAGCACCCTCATCTGTATCAGTAAGACTCTGGCAGAGCCTCTCAGGAGACATCCATATCAGGCTCCTGTCAGCAAGCACTTCTTGGCTTCAGCAATGGTGACTGGGTTTGGTGACTGCATATGGGATGGATCCCCAGGTGGGGCAGTCTCTGGGTGGCCTTTCTTTTGGTCTCTGCTCCATTCTTTGTCCCCGAACTTCCTTTAGACAGGAGCAATTCTCGGTTAAAATTTTGAAACGGATGGATGGCCCCATCCCCCAACCTGGGGCCTTGCCTAACCTCTGGATACAGTCTCTACAGGTTCTTCCTCCCCTTTGTTGGGGTTTCATCCCTTTTGGGTCCTGGGAACCTCTTGCTTTCCTGGCATTTGGGACTTACAGACTATCAGACTCCCTTAAAGTCCCCTAAATATTTTAAAGTTAGTTATATATCTGTTCCTTGCTACCCTCTCTTACTTTCAGGCCTGGCTGATCATTACTTAGAATGACAGACCCATTTTGGAATATTTCAGAGAGAAGACGTTTTATAATCTAGATGCGAAGCGTGACATAATTAATGTTAAATATTTCATTGTTCCCCCACAGTTTCATTTCAAAATTGGGTTTACTAGCTTCCGAAGAGGTTTTGAAATGTTAATTTAACAGTAGCTCAGATTTGTAATGCTAATATCTAATAATAAACTTTAAATAAAACTGTTAAGAAATTAGTTATTCATAAATAGTAAACCAACGATATTTACTGCCCAGTCTTGCCTAGCTTTGTCAATATAACATTGACATAGGAAATTCAGGGGGACTTTAATTTTAGTATGGCATAGAATGACCTATTTTTTTTCTTTTTTCTATTTATTTTTATATTTCTCTAGAACTTAAACTTCAAACAATTCCTATTTTTCATGGGCATAATTCACATTAATTCACCAAGGATAAAACCCTCTGTTTACCTGCTAGAAAATTCAATTATCAAAATGTTTGCACGTGACTGGAACCTTGTCCAGATACTATCTTCCCTTAAGCCCCTCTGTGGCAAGAAGTTGAGCCCTGTGCATCTTGTCTCATCATTTCCTTCCATCGTGTTGAGCAAATATTTAATGCCAATTCATTTAGATAGCCTCAGTGTATTTTCAGATTAAAAAAAAAAGCAAATAAAGCATTTGGAATTTAATGAAATTTCCCCTGGAAATCCTTATGAATGAGAGTTTTCCACTAAAAGTGTCTTAGAATCTAATTCTTTAAAACGTTAAAAATGACCTTAAACACAGTGGAAAATCCGCGTGCTTTTCTTCCTTCCACTTCTCTCAGACTACATCGCCTCATACGGCTGAGGCCACTCTCTAGGGTAGACCTGCCCTTAGCCCACTGTGGCATTCAGAAAATTTTTAGCTGAAGTATTGATTTGTGTGTGTGTGTGTGTGTGTGTGTCCAAGTGCATGTCTTGAAAAAGAAGAGGTTTCTTTCATATCTCTTTCAGTCCACCAGACAGTGATTTAGAAGAGAAATTTACAGAATTTGCTTTTCCATGTTCTAACATCAGCCACAAAATCCATGACAACTGTTTAGTCATGGCTTTGAAATAGAGAACACTTATCGAGGACCAGGGAAATTGATGCTTGATATTGCTACTGTCAATGCACACACACGGCTCTATATCATCTGAAGGAGGCACAATGGTGGACATGGGGACCATTATTCCCACTGCACTGTTTTATATGTTATACATGCTGGTATTTAGAAATAGCTTGGAAGGAAATCTTTGCACCCAAAAGACAATGTTCCTAACATGCTATTTATTTTCCTTCATAAATTGTTCTTTAATTGTTACCTTGTATAAAAAGATTTTTAGCATAGACCTGCTTTTCTGACAATGGCTTATAGAGGGTTTTTTTTTTAGAGAAAACAATTATTAGTTTCCCTAATTCAGACTTATGAATAAGCGAAAAATAACGAGAAGGTGGCAAACACTGAACTCATTGCCAATTTTCTATTGTTATTGTGTCGTTTCATAACCCACAATGACTTCTTGATCTAGAAAGGCATTTCCCACAGATATTGAGGCTGAAAGACTCCAGGGCTTGTCCGCTTCACTGAGAGAAACTGGGTGATTGAGTCCTCCTGTTCATCTGGGTCTTCGGAAAAGGAATCAGAATAGATTTCAGTGCAGCTGGACACGCACTGTGTCGAGCCAAGGAAATTTATCTGGGAACTGATCATTCTTTTGGAAGAATCTGAGAGGAGCAATATTAGCATCATAGAATAGAAGTAATCAAAAGGCACCTGCTCTCAGTCCCACGTCACAGAAGTTGGCTGCACCACAAGGCAGAGAACCCTAGGTGGGGAGAAGGTGTGGGGGTAGATCTCATTATTGGGCTAGCAGGGTAGTCTGTGGTAGTGGCCACTCAGCTCTGTATCCCAGATCCTAATTGCCTTTTCGGGGGGAGCATTGACTCAAAAGTGGGTAGGAGAGGGACAAAAAAATAAGTTAATGGACTCAGGTCTTGTTCCATTCTGTTCTGATTTATTTATGTCTGTTTGTTTCCTGGCCAACGTATCTGTTATACACACCTCACATCCAAACTGAGACAGGAGGTTACAGAGCTGTGCTTTTTCAAAAGAAAAGATCCACACGTGCTTACCTTGCCATCTCTACAATAATGCTTGCATAAAGGGAAAACACAACATCAGCTACATTTTTTTAAGATTTATTTATTTATTTATTTATTTATTTATTTATTATATATAAATACACTGTAGCTGTCCTCAGACATACTAGAAGAGGGCATTGGATCCCTGTGGTTGACGGGATTTGAACTCAGGACCTCTGGAAGAGCAGTCAATGCTCTTAACCACTAAGCCATCTCTCCAACCCTATCAGCCACGTTTTTAATAACAACAGGAGAGATTGTAGTAGATGAGAAGGAGACTATCAAACATATGAGCTCAGACGAAGGATTAAAAAATGACCTGTCCATTGATTTTTGGATAAGTAGCCATCTGTGAACAAATCCATCTAGAACTTATGAGAGACCTAAGGGACCACAGAAAGTGGAGCGTGTGTCCTGATGCTGAAGTGTCATGGGATCATAAAACAATCATTGCTCCTTGCCTCTGTTGAGATTTTGTAGTATGGCAGGTAAGGTAGCATTCTTAGAAGATTCTTGGGCTATGTGCATGTTGAATCCAGAACCTGTTAAGGAAGTGTAACTTATCCAAAGAGACTTGATCTTTCCCAAGTCAATCAACCAGAAATCAAGAGATGCGCTTTCTTTCTGTTCTTTTGCTTCCTGTTCTTATAACTGGAGAGCTAGACTCGAAGGAAGAAAGGAATAACCCTCCCCAAAGTGTCTTATCTGAGTGAGAAAAGGAAAAAAAATCTTAAATCAATTCTACTCAGAAGATCATTGGGTGATTCCATTGTCTGAATATTGAAATCTGTTCTGAATCTCACACAATAGTTAATCCCCATGAACATCACACACATAGTTTATAACAACAGGAGAAGAAACACCCTCAGGTAAAAATGACAAAGAATCACGCCAAACAGCCACCAAAACTAGATAAGATTGATGAGGCTAAGAAGTTCATGCTGACAGGAACTGGATATAGATCTCTCCTGAGAGACACAACCAGAGCATGTCAAATACACAGGCGAATGCTAGCAGCAAACCACTGAACTGAGAACAGGACCCCAGTTGGAGGAATTAGAGAAAGGATTGAAAGAGCTGAAGGGGCTTGCGACCCCAGAAGAACAACAATGCCAACCAACCAGAGCTTCCAGGGACCTAACCACTACCCAAAGACTATATATACATGAACTGACCCATGGCTCCAACTGCAGATGTAGCAGAGGATGGTCTTGTTAGGCACCAGTGGAAGAAGAAGCCCTTGGTCCTGCCAGGGTTGGACCCCCAGTGCAGGGGAAAGTTGGGGGTAGTAAGGGGGAGTAGATGGGGAGGAAACACCCTTCTGGGGGAGGGGAGGGAATAGGGAGCTTATGTACAGAAAACAGGGAAAGGGAATGATGTTTGAAATGTAAATAAAGAAATATATCCAATAAAAAAAAACTGTTTTAAAAAATGGCTATCATGTTCTCTGAAGAGTTTCATATAGATGTCGGCAGAAGAAAAACACGCTGGCCAGAGAGCAAGGCCATGTACACCTGAATTTGTACTAAGAAATAAACAATGTCAGGTATGGTGGTGTAGGCCTTAATCCTAACACTCGGGGAAGCAGATGTGCACATGGATTTCTGTGGACTTGAGGCTTTCCTGATCTATATAACCAGTTCCAGGCTAGCCAGGGATAGATAACGAGGCCCTATCTTAAAAACAAACAAGTAAATGAATATAGGAAAGTGAGTCTTCTACTGTAGCAGCACAGGTAGCATTTTCTCATAAGTGATGTCCAATATGGACAGTGTCTAATTATTATTGAGAAGAAAAGGAAAATTAATGTTTTCTTTTCCTCCACACAGGTTCAGGATGCGTTTAGATGCAGGTTGAGAAACTGCCAGGATCCAATCAATGCTGATTCTTCGAGTTCTTTTCCTAATGGTCATGCTCAAATCATGGTGAGCTTTTATTTCTTTTTTCTGGTTGATAATTAAGTCATGGTTTCTCAAATATATATAAATATATATAAATATTTATAAATATATATTCCTTGTTAATAAAATAGTATAAAATCTTTAGGTCATTAAGACTAATAACTTTGGGAGCTGGAGAGATGACTTAGTGCTTAAAAAAAACGAAATTCCGTTTTCAGCACCTACATCCACAGCTCATGATGATCTGTAACTCTGACTCCAAAGGATTTATTTGATGCCCTTTTCTGACCTCCATGCCTTTCTTCATGCCTGGAGACACACACACACACACACACACACACACACACACACACACACACACACTAAAATAAGCCTTTAAAATAGGTAAAGACTTGGTGCTTCGATGCCCAATGAATGTCCTTCCTGGATTGCCTCTGGGTCAAGGGTCTGCTGTTGGCACTCTTGGGTGTTTAGAATGGTGTCTCATACAATGGTAAAGAGTATTTTCATCTAGTCTAGAATTCAAGATAATGATTTTTACACAGAAGCACCATGGACTTTCACATTGAATTTTTTTTCTGTTTGTTTGTTTTGTTTTCTGTGTGTGTGTGTGTGTGTGTGTGTGTGTGTGTGTGTGTGTGTGTGTGGGTGTGTGTGTTGTGTTTTTTTCTTTCTCTTTATATTAGTTTATAAGAGTTTCATAAAACAGGTTTGATTGTGCTCTCTATCCCAGCTCTGACTTATTTGAATATGAGAGTCCACAAAAGAGCTGCAACTCGGCTTAGTTAAATATGTATAGGTAGGTGACAGCAGGTAATAGTGGTTCCCACATATAACCTAAAGAAGGCACCAGAGAAGTAAAATACAAGGAAAGGGCGCCTTTCCAGGGATAGGTCCAGATTGTACATGAGGCCAGAGTAACACTGGGGTCATGGCTGCTGTAGGCATAATAAGTACACTGCCAAACTTTAAAAATGAGCTCTGATTACAGTCATCATAACAGAAATGGCCTCAGAGACAAAGACAGACACTACCTCAGAGTGAAAGGCTGGAAAACGACTTTCCAAGCAAATGGTCAGAAGAAGCAAGCTGGAGTAGCCATTCTAATATCAGATAAAATCAATTTTCAACTAAAAGTCATCAAAAAAAGATAAGGAAGGACACTTCATATTCATCAAAGGAAAAATCCACCAAGATGAACTCTCAATCCTAAATATCTATGCCCCAAATACAAGGGCACCTACATACATAAAAGAAACCTTACTAAAGCTCAAAACACATTGCACCTCACACAATAATAGTAGGAGATTTCAACACCCCACTCTCATCAATGGACAGATCATGGAAACAGAAATTAAAAGGAGACGTAGACAGACTAAGAGCAGTCATGAGCCAAATGGTCTTAACGGATATTTATAGAACGTTCTACCCTAAAGCAAAAGGATATACGTTCTTCTCAGCTCCTCATGGTACTTTCTCCAAAATTGACCATATAATTGGTCAAAAAACGGGCCTCAACAGGTACAGAAAGATAGAAATAATCCCATGCGTGCTATCGGACCACCACGGCCTAAAACTGGTCTTCAATAACAATAAGGGAAGAATGCCCACATATACGTGGAAATTGAACAATGCTCTACTCAATGATAACCTGGTCAAGGAAGAAATAAAGAAAGAAATTAAAGACTTTTTAGAATTTAATGAAAATGAAGATACAACATACCCAAACTTATGGGACACAATGAAAGCTGCGCTAAGAGGAAAACTCATAGCGCTGAGTGCCTGCAGAAGGAAACAGGAAAAAGCATATGTCAGCAGCTTGACAGCACACCTAAAAGCTCTAGAACAAAAAGAAGCAAATACACCCAGGAGGAGTAGAAGGCAGGAAATAATCAAACTCAGAGCCGAAATCAACCAAGTAGAAACAAAAAGGACCATAGAAAGAATCAACAGAACCAAAAGTTGGTTCTTTGAGAAAATCAACAAGATAGATAAACCCTTAGCCAGATTAACGAGAGGACACAGAGAGTGTGTCCAAATTAACAAAATCAGAAATGAAAAAGGGAGACATAACTACAGATTCAGAGGAAATTCAAAAAATCATCAGATCTTACTATAAAAGCCTATATTCAACAAAACTTGAAAATCTGCAGGAAATGGACAATTTCCTAGACAGATACCAGGTACCGAAGTTAAATCAGGAACAGATAAACCAGATAAACAACCCCATAACTCCTAAGGAAATAGAAGAAGTCATTAAAGGTCTCCCAACCAAAAAGAGCCCAGGTCCAGACGGGTTTAGTGCAGAATTCTATCAGACCTTCATAGAAGACCTCGTACCAATATTATCCAAACTATTCCACAAAATTGAAACAGATGGAGCACTACCGAATTCCTTCTATGAAGCCACAATTACTCTTATACCTAAACCACACAAAGACCCAACAAAAAAAGAGAACTTCAGACCAATTTCCTTTATGAATATCGATGCAAAAATACTCAATAAAATTCTGGCAAACCGAATCCAAGAGCACATCAAAACAATCATCCACCATGATCAAGTAGGCTTCATCCCAGGCATGCAGGGATGGTTCAATATACGGAAAACCATCAACGTGATCCATTATATAAACAAACTGAAAGAACAAAACCACATGATCATTTCATTAGATGCTGAGAAAGCATTTGACAAAATTCAACACCCCATTCATGATAAAAGTCCTGGAAAGAATAGGAATCCAAGGCCCATACCTAAACATAGTAAAAGCCATATACAGCAAACCAGTTGCTAACATTAAACTAAATGGAGAGAAACTTGAAGCAATCCCACTAAAATCAGGGACTAGACAAGGCTGCCCACTCTCTCCCTACTTATTCAATATAGTTCTTGAAGTTCTAGCCAGAGCAATAAGACAACAAAAGGAGGTCAAGGGGATACAGATCGGAAAAGAAGAAGTCAAAATATCACTATTTGCAGATGATATGATAGTATATTTAAGTGATCCCAAAAATTCCACCAGAGAACTACTAAAGCTGATAAACAACTTCAGCAAAGTGGCTGGGTATAAAATTAACTCAAATAAATCAGTAGCCTTCCTCTACACAAAAGAGAAAACAGGCCGAGAAAGAAATTAGGAAATGACACCCTTCATAATAGACCCAAATAATATAAAGTACCTCGGTGTGACTTTAACCAAGCAAGGGAAAGATCTGTACAATAAGAACTTCAAGACTCTGAAGAAAGAAATGGAAGAAGATCTCAGAAGATGGAAAGATCTCCCATGCTCATGGATTGGCAGGATTAATATAGTAAAAATGGCCATTCTACCAAAAGCGATCTACAGATTCAATGCAATCCCCATCAAAATACCAATCCAATTCTTCAAAGAGTTAGACAGAACAATTTGCAAATTCATCTGAATAAAAAAAACCCAGGATAGCTAAAACTATCCTCAACAATAAAAAGGACTTCAGGGGAATCACTATCCCAGATCTCAAGCAGTATTACAGAGCAATAGTGATAAAAACTGCATGGTATTGGTACAGAGACAGACAGATAGACTAATGGAACAGAATTGAAGACCCAGAAATGAACCCACACACCTATGGGCACTTGATTTTTGACAAAGGAGCCAAAACCATCCAATGGAAAAAAGATAGCATTTTCAGCAAATGGTGCTGGTTCAACTGGAGGTCAACATGTAGAAGAATGCAGATCGATCCATGCTTATCACCCTGTACAAAGCTTAAGTCCAAGTGGATCAAGGACCTCCACATCAAACCAGATACACTCAAACTAATAGAAGAAAAACTAGGGAAGCATTTGGAACACATGGGCACTGGAAAAAATTTCCTGAACAAAACACCCATGGCTTATGCTCTAAGATCAAGAATCGACAAATGGGATCTCATAAAACTGCAAAGCTTCTGTAAGGCAAAGGACACTGTGGTTAGGACAAAACGGCAACCAACAGATTGGGAAAAGATCTTTACCAATCCTACAACAGATAGAGGGCTTATATCCAAAATATACAAAGAACTGAAGAAGTTAGACAGCAGGGAGGCAAATAACCCTATTAAAAAATGGGGTTCAGAGCTAAACAGAGAATTCACAGCTGAGGAATGCCGAATGGCTGAGAAACACCTAAAGAAATGTTCAACATCGTTAGTCATAAGGGAAATGCAAATCAAAACAACCCTGAGATTTCACCTCACACCAGTGAGAATGGCTAAGATCAAAAACTCAGGTGACAGCAAATGCTGGCGAGGATTTGGAGAAAGGGGAACACTCCTCCATTGTTGGTGGGGTTGCAGACAGCTACAACCATTCTGGAAATCTGTCTGGAGGTTCCTCAGAAAATTGGACATTGAACTGCCTGAGGATCCAGCTATACCTCTCCTGGGCATATACCCAAACGATGCCCCAACATATAAAAAAGGCACGTGCTCCACTATGTTCATCGCAGCCTTATTTATAATAGCCAGAAGCTGGAAAGAACCCAGATGCCCTTCAACAGAGGAATGGATACAGAAATGTGGTACATCTACACAATGGAATATTACTCAGCTATCAAAAACAATGACTTTGTGAAATTAGAGGCAAATGGTTGAACTGAAACTATCATCCTGAGTGAGCTAACCTAATCACAGAAAGACATACATGGTATGTACTCATTGATAAGTGGCTATTAGCCCAAATGCTTGAATTACCCTAGATGCCTAGAACAAATGAAACTCAAGACGGATGATCAAAATGTGAATGCAGATCGCTCATGAGAGACACAGCCAGAATACAGCAAATACAGAGGCGTATGCCAGCAGGAAACCACTGAACTGAGAACAGGACCCCTGTTGATGGAATCAGAGAAAGAACTGGAAGAGCTTGAAGGAGCTCGAGACCCCATATGTACAGCAATGCCAACCAACCAGAGTTTCCAGGGACTAAGCCACTACCCAAAGACTATACATGGACTGACCCTGGACTCTGACCTCGTAGGTTGCAATGAATATCCTAGTAAGAGCACCAGTGGAAGGGGAAGCCCTGGGTCCTGCTAAGACTGAACCCCTAGTGAACTAGACTGTTGGGGAGAGGGCAGCAATGGGGGGAGGGTTGGGAGGGGAACACCCATAAGGAAGGGGAGGGGGGAGGGGGATGTTTGCCCGGAAACCGGGAAAGGGAATAACATTCGAAATGTATATAAGAAATACTCAAGTTAATAATAAAAAAAAAAAAAAAACCAGAAATGGGAGTTCCTGCACAGGCCTGGGCTGCCAGTGCTGTGAGGCCGAAACAAGAGGGACCCCATCTCTAGAGCACACTCTGAACTGCACAGCATGAACCCATCTCAAAACAAAACAGACTGTCAGCCAACCGAGCAATATCAGCAGAACCAGGACCAAATAGGAATGAGTTTTCTATAGGATAACTGACTTAATACTAGCATTTTTTTTGGACTAGGAAACATAAAAATATGGCTAAGCAATATGTTAGCAGCTAAAGAATGAGAAATAGCAACCAATTCCTTTTTTTAAAAAAAAATCAGATAGCCCTAGGAAATCTCTGTTTAAGGTATTGATGGCGGGCTGACCAGATGATGGGGCAGGTAAACCTCGTGACCTGAATTTGATCCCCGGGACCCATCTTAACTTAGAAGGAGAGAACCGACCCCACAGAGTTTCCCTCTGTCCTCCACAGGTGTGCTGCAGCATGTCTGTCTGTGCATAACAACAACAACAACGATACAATTTAAAATTAATATTAATAAGGACAGGCATCTGATTAACAGAAGTTGCTTGCAACAGGTTAACCTGGTTTTACCATTAAAAAAAGATAAAATGATTTGCTTAAAATGAGAATTTGGGCGAAGATAGAACTAGCATTCAAAGATTCTAGGCCTTACGGAGAGTCACTAATCCCTCAGCTTTAATATGTGATTCTGTAGGATTGTGACGTTAGCAAACCTACGTCATAAAATATTGTGTCACAAGTAACACGCTAAAACTGGAAGCACAAAATGCAAAACTCAAAGACATGTATTTAAGGGTTTTTCTAACAGCGTGCCTTCTGGTTGCTTTATTAAAGTTAGGCTATTGCTTTAAAATTCTGCTCCCGTTGTGTTTTGTTTTTGAAGTACTACTAGAGCTTGAACCCAGACCCTGTGTGGCCTATGCAAACTCAGCGACTGACTTACACCCCCACCCCACATTTTTCTTGAGAGAAGCCCTCATGTAGCTGAAGCTAGCCTCAACATTCAATGGAGGATGACCTTGAACTTATGATTCCCCTTCTTTTCACCAGCCCAAGTGTATGCCACCACTGCCATTTTTTTTTTGCAGTGCTGGGAATTGAACTCAGGGCCTCGGGCATGCTAGGCAAACACTATCCCACCACCTTTAAACCTTTGAGATTGAGCCTGGTCTCAGGGACCTTGATGTCATTCTTGGGCTCAGATAGGCCTTGCATATGTAATCTTCCTAAGCAGTAAGATTTACCACTGGAACCATCAGTCCCAGCTAAAATTCTATCATTTCATATGGGGAATTATGTTACCATATCAGAAAGAAGTCATTTTCCATGGGTTTAGAGACCATTTTGTCTCTAGGAAATTCTGGTTGTTCCCTAAGAATATTCTTTTGCACAAAACAATAAGTAGGACTGGACATACGTCTATAAGCTTCAGATAATTTGAATATTAAAACCATTTGCAATCTTCATTAAATGATGATTTTATGCCTTATTATTTTTTGTTACAGACAGACTTTGAAAAGGATGTAGACATTGCTTGCCGATCAGGTAAGAATACCTGGATATTTAAGATATAATCAATTCGTAGGGATGCGAAACAATGTCGTGGGTTTTAATCTTTTTAAAAAAAAATGCTGTGTTTTGTGCATTCCACTCATGTTGGGACTGGTGGCATCATCCAGTGAGAATCACCCTAACACCAGGGGTCTATATAGAGGGGGGAGAGAGAGGGAACGAACGATGAGAAGAAATAAAGGATGGATTACTGAGAGCACCATAGCAGCAAAAAGCATTAGATGTGCCCTAAACTTCATCTGTATGAATAAGGGCGGTTGTAAGGCAAGTCACTGTGGCATTTCATAAACACACTGTATCATCTGAGTATCCAAAAAGTCGAGATCATTTTGCTCAATCTGAGTGTTATTTTTGTTTTCTGGTGGGTTATTTATTTATTTATGCTTCCGGATTTAACAGCCTCGTATCATCAGTCACTTCTAGTAGCATCTTCTAGGCCTGGTGCTGAAAAGAGCCCCCAATTTGTCAATAAATTTAAATTACAGGGCACACATATCTGCATGGCCATCCAGCTTTCGTCACTGCTGGCTAGTTACTTGTATTGTTGTGGTGAAGATTCAGATCTGATTTATATTGCAGTGTGAGCACCGACGTGTCATCTAAAACCCCTCAGATATTTTATAGGTGCTGTCAAGGAGACCTCTAAGATTATGTCAAAATTATGCTTCTGGTATGTTTTCCCAGGGAAGTGGGGGAAAATAAACTTCTGTGTTTATCTCTGTTAGCTGTCATCTTAAATTCTTTCAGGATAACATCCATCTGAGATTGTACAGCCATTGAGCGTTTGATACAGAATCTTCTCTCTCTATCCAAACTGTCTACAAAGGAGTTAAATGTCATGACGACTATTACAGAACTTGCCGGCTTGGGAAAGACACCTCCCTCCTACCTTCCAGACGCCCCTCTGTGTTGCTTTCAGATTCAACTCAGAGCCATTAAAATCTGTGCAAATGTCAAATCATATTTCTTTCCACAATCACAAGCACATGGGAGACTAATCTTGTATTCTTGAATTCAATCAAAACACTCTAAGCAGGGCATGGTCACAGTCACTGTAAGTTAGCCGCTATGATTTGGCAAACCATAGTGGGCGTGTGAGAGGAGCAGGAATTACCTTGTCCTGTAGGGGAAAAAGACCCAACAAAATGTTGCCACAACATAATCTTGCCGGTGTTTAGTTTCATGAACCTGCCAGTTCAACGATAGCTGGCAAAATAATTCCCCTCGGCTTATCCATCCACTATGATTTACAAGCCATGGCATAAGTTTCCCATTTATAGAATATAATTTGGCTGCGTGGGGAGGCTTGAACATATTTTAGTAGTTAGGTATCTGTTTAATTCCTAATCATCTATCCTCAGGTTAGCCTCCTTGCCTCTCTTCATGTATTCCTTTTTTTAAAAAAAATATTATTACTAATAATCATTCCATTAGTTAACATCTCAAATGATATCCCACTTCCAGGTTATCCCTCCATCAACCCCCCCATCCCACATCTGCCCCCCTCCCCTTTGCCTGTATGAGGGTGCTTCCCCACCCACCCACACTCTCCCACTCCACCACTCCAGCACCCACCCCCTGCACTGGGGCATCAAACCTCCCCAGGACCAAGGACCTCCCCTCCTGTTGCTGGTAGGCAAGGCCATTCTCTGTACATATATATCTGGAGCCATGGATCCCCCCAGGTACACTCCTTAGTTGGTGGACTAGTCTCTGGGAGAACTGGGTGGTCTGGCCAGACTATGTTGTTCTTCCAATAGGGTTGCCATTCCCCTCTGCTCCTCCAGTCCTTCTCCCAGCTCCCTCACCAGGTTCCCTGTGCTCAGTCTGATGGTTGACTCTAAGCATTCACATTTGTATTGGTCAGTTGCCGGCTGAACTTCCCAAGAAACCTCCACACTAGGTTCCTGTCAGCAAGCGTCTCTTAATCATAGCGACAGTGTTGGGTTTGGTGTCTATAGACACCATGGGTCCCCAGGTGGGGCAGTCCCCCGTTGGCCCTTCCTTCAGTCTCTGTTCCATTTTTTGTATCTGTTCTTCCTCTGCACAGGAATAGTTTTGGGTTAAGAACTCTGATGGGTGGGTGGCCCCCTCCCTTGACCAGGGGCCATGCCTATTTACTGGAGATGGTCTCAGCAGGTTCTATCTCCCCCTTCTCTGTGCATTTCGGCTAAAGTCATCCCCATTGGGAGCCTCATGTTCCTTGGTTGCAGTGCCTATCCCCACTTCATCATCCCCCCAATACATATTTTCATTCAATTTCCCGACTCTCGGTACCTCTCTCACATCTCCTCCAACTCCAGTTCCTGATACTGCCCCCCTTATTTCCTCTCCCTCCTCCCTTCCTCCCAGGTCCCCCTCTCCCTCCACCTCCTAGGATTGATCATCCTGTGTCCCCCTCAATGCAGGACTGAAGCATCCATACCCTAGTCTTCCTTCCTTCTATGCTCAATAGAGTCTGTGGGTTGTATCATGGGCATTGTGAACTTTGGGGCTAATATCTACTTATCAGTGAGTGCATACCCAGTGTATTCTTTTGTGTCTACATTACCTCACTCAGGATGATATTTTCTAGTTCCATTATTTGGCTGTGAATTTTATGAAGTTATTGTTTTTAATAGCTGAGTAGTACTCCATTGTGTATCTGTACCACATTTTCTGTATCCATTCTTCAGTTGAGTAACATCTGAGTTGTTTCCAGCTTCTAGCTATTATAAACAAGGCTGCTGTGAACATAGTGGAGCATGTGTCTTTGTTATATTTTGAAGCATATTTTGGGTTTATGCCCAGGAGTGGTATAGCAGGCTCCTCAGGTATTTGCAATTTTCTCAGGAACCACCAGACTGATTTCCAAAGTAATTTTACCTGCTTGCAGTCCCACCAGCAATGGAGGAGTGTTCTTTCTCCACATCCTCGCCAACATCTGCTGTCACCTGCATTTTTGATCTTAGCCATTCTGATTGGTCGTTTTGATTTGCATTTCTCTGATTACTAAGGATGTTGAACAACATTCTTTTATTAAGTGATACCTCAGTTGAGAATTCTCTGTTTAACTCTGTACTCCATTTTTTAATACGGTGATTTGGTTCTCTAGAGTCTACTTTCTTGAGTTCTTTGTATATATTGGATATTAGCCCTCTATCAGATGTAGGGTTGCTAAAGCTCTTTTGCCAATCTGTGAGTTGCTGTTTTGTCTTATTGACAGTATCCTTTGCCTTACAAAAGCTTTGCAATTTTATGAGGTCCCATTTGTCGGTTGTTGATCTTAAATCAAAGCCATTGGTGTTCTCTTCAGGAAAAGTTTCCCTGTACCCAAGTATTCAAGGCTCTTCCCGACTTTCCCTTCTATTAGATTCAGTGTATGTGGTTTTATGTGGAGGTCCTTGATCCACTTGGACTTGAGATTTTTACAAGGAGGAGAGAATTGATCAATTTGCATTCTTCTACATGCTGACTACCAGTTGAACCAGCACCTTTTTTTTGAAAATGTCTTTTTTCCACTGGATGGTTTTGGCTCCTTTGTCAAAGATCAAGTGACCATAGGTGTGTGTGTTCATTTCTGGGTCTTCAATTCTATTCCATTGATCTACCTGCCTGTCTCTGTCCCTATACCATGCAGTTTTTATCACTATTGCTCTGTAATATAGCTTGAGGTCAGGGATGATGATTTCCCCCCAGAAGTCCTTTTATTGTTGAGAAGAGTTTGTGCTGTCCTAGATTTTTTTGTTTCCAAATGAATTTGAGAATTG
The DNA here is from genome assembly GCF_011064425.1 of Rattus rattus. Classification (NCBI taxonomy): domain Eukaryota; kingdom Metazoa; phylum Chordata; class Mammalia; order Rodentia; family Muridae; genus Rattus; species Rattus rattus. Next base: position 102,403,853 of record NC_046157.1, on the reverse strand, counting down.
CTCTAACTCTATGAAGAATTGAGTTGGAATTTTGTTGGAAAGTGCATTGAATCTATAGATTGCTTTAGATAAGATGGCCATCTTTACTATGTTGATCCTGCCAATTTGTGAGCATGGGAGATCTTTCCATCTTTTGAGATCTTCGATTTCTTTCTTTAAAGATTTGAAGTTCTTGTCATATAGAACTTTCACTTGCTTTGTTAGAGTCACACCAAGATATTTTGTATTATTTGTGACTATTGTGAAGGGTCTCCTTTCCCTAATTTCGTTCTCATCCCTTTTGTCCTTTGAGTAGAGGAAGACTACTGATTTGTTAGAGTTAATTTTATATCCATCCACTTTGCTGAAGTTGTTTATCTGCTGTAGGGACTCTCTGGTAGAATTTTTGGGGTCGCTTATGTATACTATCTTATCATCTGCAAATAGTGATATCTTGAGAATCCTTGAGAGGGAAGAATGAGAACGTTTTTGTCTTTTTCTTAACAAGCATTAATATCAAACCAATGTGTCTCAAAGTGTGGTATCCAAACAAGCAGTGTCAGATTTACCAGGCAACTCCTAGAAATGCAATTTTAAAGACCTACCAAGATCTTCTAGGCCAGAAACTGTGGTACTGGAACACAGTAACAAGGGCTGTTAGAAGCCATTCAAATTACTCTGGTGCATAGCAAGGACTGAAAATCTTCATGTCAGACCTTCCCCTCAGAGCTGCTGCTCCCAGCCCATCAGTATGCACAGTGCTGTCTTTTGATAGATTGTTCTGGTTTTCCCAGTCTGTACTGAGGGTTTGGGGGTTAAGTCTTTTAAACACAGACGAGCACTAATGTATTATTCAGAAACAATTTACAACATTTTTATATTTCTATTTTCATTTTGGCCCATGCTCTTTGAGTCCGAGCTTGTCGGCAGCTTTCTTCAGAGTTTTTCCAAGAGATTTCTACGTATGTTGAAATGTACTAAACTTTAAAGTCTCGGTTCAAGGGCTACGAGCAGTCTGTTGTGAACTTGGAAACTGCTTCTGGAGATGCTGGAGTACACATCTGCTTATGCTAGCTATTCACGTTGCTTTCTGTGTCGCTTGGTTTTCACTTTTGTTGTGCCTTTCACAACTTGATTAATTTCTCTCAAAGCTACTGTTTCGACATTGTTGCCATGTGTAGGAGGTTTGCATCCAAGGCTTGTTTACATTTTAAGCAAAGCAAAGAGGCAGGGTGTCTCTCACATACTGTGGATACTGCTTCAGAAAAATAATTACATTTCCCTAATATTTAATATACATAGATCATATTGGAGAAAGATGAGTGTATCTTGCATCCAGATTATGAAGCCAATACTCACTACCAAAGCTTCCTTTGTAGTTTATAATCTATTAATAAAGGTGTGAAAACATCTGTCCATCACTAATATAACACAATAAGTTCTTGTCGTTTGTCTTAAGTTTCAGTGCTATCAATTTTGGATCAATTTTGTGTAAACTTAGGAACTTAAAACTATTCTGAAAATTGGGAAGTGCTTTAAACATTATTTTCATTTCATCTCTTATCAAACTGGTTAACAAACCTCACCCTTTAATGTTTCAAATAATTATTCCCAACAATCGCGAAGTGTGACTGCTCTTTTATTATCTTAAGAAGTTTAGGTTTTAGTTTGTTGTTGTCTTTGCTTTTATACAGTGTAGGTAGCCAAGACTACCGCAGCCTCCCAAATGCTGGGACTACAGACTACCACCGTGCTGGATCTTGAAATAACTTCTTCAAGCATAACCTTTTCTTAATTTTTAGCATATAATAATATAAAATATAAAAATTTACAGCCACATTGTGGATTCATGAAAAAATGAATATTTAACATCATGTATGGTATAGGAAACAGGGGGCAATAGTACAGTGATAAAAAGCAGCATCTCTAAAGGAAGCAGGTACTGTATGAGGGGTCCATGCTTTGGAATACTTTAAAAGCTACATTTCCTCATAGTTGCAGAATGTATTCATAATTTGCTGTTTTTCAGTTTCTGTGCTAATTCACAATTATGAATATATTTTCAAAATTTGAACAATAATAGGCAAAATTCAGCCTGTCTGAAAACTTTTCATGCTTCAAAGCAAAATGTTCTGTAGTTAGCTACACATGGTGAAATGTTCTACTATAGTTGCTTTGATTTGTGGGCAAAGTGGCCATCCTGCCCCAGTTCTGTTTTGGGACAGGGTCTCACTATGTGGTGTTAGCTACCCTGGAACTCACTATGTAGAGCGGGTTCATCTTGAACTCACAGAGATCTGTCTCTGTCTCCCAATTGCTGGGATTAATGTCATCTGTCACTACACCCAGCTCTCAAAAAGCTCTTTTAATGAACAAAACTTCTAGAAAAGTTCAGAAGAAAGGCCTCTAAAAAGTAGCAAATTAGTGTGAACAAAATCTATATTTTTTATGAAAATGCTTTGAATAGACGGGTGAAGAAATCTTCTCTGGTAATCTACCCTTTCCCTGAAAATTAATGCAGAACTCTTTACGGGACAGAGCATTGAAATTTTTAGAAAACCAGCTAATTAGCTTTCAGATATGCTTTATCTATGGTCTACTCATGATCTATGGTACCATCAGAGCATCAGTAACAATTCAGTAATCTGGATCATGAACAAAGGAGTGTTAACAAATTGTTAAAAGGTTACTTTTCTTTTCCTTTGGGAGAGTGTTTAGTAGGAAGATAAATAATATCATGTAATGATAAAAAATTAAAGACTTGCCTTTTATTAACTACCATGTTCCAATTTTCAGTGCTTCATAAGGATATCGGCCCCTGCCGAGCAGCAACCATAACAGGAACACTCTCCAGGATCTCTCTAAATGATGATGAGGAAGAGAAGGGAACTAACCCTGAAGGGCTAAGCTACTCAACATTGCCTGGGAATGTCATTTCCAAAGTCATCATCCAGCAGCCCACAGCCCTGCACATGCCCATGAGTATGAATGAGTTGAGCAATCCGTGTCTGAAAAAGGAGAACACTGAACTGAGGAGAACTGTGTACTTATGCACGGATGACAATTTGAGAGGGGCTGATATGGACATCGTCCACCCTCAAGAACGAATGATGGAGAGTGACTATATTGTGATGCCCAGAAGTTCTGTTAGCACCCAGCCATCGATGAAAGAGGAAAGCAAAATGAATATTGGCATGGAAACCTTGCCGCATGAAAGGCTATTACACTACAAAGTAAATCCTGAATTCAATATGAATCCCCCCGTCATGGACCAGTTTAATATGAACTTAGATCAGCATCTTGCGCCCCAGGAACATATGCAGAATTTACCCTTTGAGCCTCGAACAGCTGTGAAGAATTTCATGGCCTCCGAGTTGGATGATAACGCAGGACTGTCAAGAAGTGAAACTGGATCAACGATATCAATGAGTTCTCTGGAGGTGAGTCAGAAGAGGTTTACTAGTTCCTTGATATTTGAAGGACAGGCAGGCTGATCCATATGCTTTCAGTATTAGAGAAGATCCGTTTAGTTTTGACAGAGTTTCTAATGTTTCATATTAAGATTCTGTACAGGAAATTTTTCTACTAGGACACTGAAATCTGCTGGTTCACGATGTTATTAAAAGGATCACAGTGTGTTTAAAGTGATAGCAATCAATCCTTGTCCTCTCATAATGGGACTCACGTGGACCATTTATAGAGAAAATAGAGAAGATCCTCTTGAGGTTTCACTGATATGACAGGACATTGTAAAATATAAAATAATAACTTGATCACGTTACAGATCCAAGGCTAGATCTAAATCTTCTTTTATAAGGCCATCTGTTAATATGAAGTTGGAATGTTTCTGTGGGTTGTACTACTACACTGATTCTAAACTTATTATTATTATGTTACATCAATATTTCAGAATGTTTTGTTCTTAATCCTATAGAGTAGTGACCATTAAAAGTATTGGTCTTCAACAATTAAGTACTCAAACTATATATTCTAAGTATACTAAGACGCAAGACCAAGAGGCAGACAACAGCCTTTGTCCTTACTAACATAAGGCAATCAGCAGTAAACAATGCAAACTACCCTCATCTTTTTTCATCTCAATGAAGTAGAGAATTACTAACAATTATCATCCTCATTCCTACTGTAATAGGATTACAGAAGTAGGTATCAAAAAGTATATCTGATTTTCTATTGCCATATTTCATTGCCCTAGTACTATTTTGTGTGTATCCTATATGTCAAAGTCTTGCTATAAACCCTCTACTAATCTACTAAGAAATATAGTCTCTATAAAAAAAAACCTACATGTATTCTTATTTATCTTATTTATTATATATACTTTCAATTGTGTTAATGTATTATATTATATATGTATATTACATAAGTCACCATAGTAATTGGTCATATGGCCTTTCCATCAGAGTTATTCTGATAATGTACAAACATAATCAAAGGCAATGGCTCCTGCATATTTTTCAAAGCTGTGCCTTTCACTCTGTTCAAATCAAAATGGATGATGAAATCAACATCATTTATATGTTATTTTAACCATAAAAATCACGTGGCCTGCATCGGATGAAAGATCTGCATTTCAGTGACCTAGAAATCCCAAAGCTTATATTTTGAAGAGGAAATTCAGAATTCAGAATAAAACTGAGTTCCCCATTCATTCTTTAATTTAATAGTTGGGAAACAACTGATAGAGAATACATACATCCACAATAGAGCGAATAATCAAAATTAGCATTTTTATAGAATTTTCCATTAGCAGATTCTCAAATCACCTTAAAAGCATGAATTAATTAGTCTTCCCAACACTTAGATAAGTTGCTATAATCTCCAAGTAAAAGCATCTGTTCAAGGAGCCAATATCTAAGTGATAAACGCATCTAAGGCTCTGACCCCTCTGAATGAAACAAGAGGTTAACTATGTAGGAACGTGTATCTTGGAAGACTGGTACAGTAGGAGATGACAAGTCGTTGCCTGGTCTATTCATGGCTAGAATGTGAAGATGGCCCATGAACTCAGGCATTTTCCTCCAAAAGAGATGACAAGATAAACGATGGGAGGTAAACTCTGCTAGTTGATAGCACAGAATCCAGTGGTCATGAGAAAACTGCATGCAAGACACAAGTTGAGGTACAAAAGAGAAGAAAGCCAAAGAGACCTGAGTGGGTGAGTGGAGGGGGGTGGAAGCTTTTATTCAAGGAAGCAAGAAGCAACAAAGAGAGGGGGAGGCTCCCAACTGCCGCAGTTGTGCCAGCAGAAAAGACCGCAGGGCTCCATGGGAGTGTGCTCTGCTAACCCCCAATTATTGGGTGTGAATGCTTAAGACATGCACGGAGTCCCTTGGCACAAAAGAGTATCCAGATTTTCCCTATGCCAATTATTGCACTCTGTCTTTATTTCTGTTACACAGTGCTGCTCTAACTGTGTTTGTCCCCAGAATGAACCAGTTAAGCAATTCTAAAAAAAATTTTAGAATTTGAGTTTTCATAAGTGATCCAGACCAAGATGTCCTGTAACGACTTAAGATGAAGATAACATCGCCTTCAGCACTTCGAATACCCACCTTCAGATAACAAAAGCTATCAGATGCATGATGTAGATAGAAGAAGAAAGAAGGATAAATGATAACCAGGGTGTATCATGACCGTAAGCATGATCCTAGGTTTAAACTTTAGAATGCAGTTCTTTTGATTTACTGTCTAAAAGTATAAGTTCATTATTGCTTATAAAAAGACAAGTCATTTCTCAACATGGAAGGGATGCTACACCCATAAGTTCCCAGCACCTGTGGTTGCCCACACAAGACCTTATGAGAGCAAGCCAGTCAGCATTTTAACATGGAAGGGCTCATAAATCCTGAACTATAACCGAGGTGCTATTGACAGTCGATGGCTTCTAGAAGAAGGAGAGTCTGTTTTCTTTAAGGATGTACCACCTTGTCATTTGACCCTGGGCCAGTGGCTGGTCCCACCCTCAGGAGTTTATGGATAGCACAAATTAGTCTCCATGGGCTATTAAGAGAGAGAAGAGGATATGATGTTGAGAAGGAGTGAAGACTGAGGACCTGGGAGGAGCTAGAGAGAGACGTGGAGGATGATTATGATCAATACATTTTATGAATGTCTCAGAGAATAATTGAAATGTTATGTATTTTGAAAGGGCAGGTCAGCATGACTTCAGGATTGTAGAGCTTCCTGTTGGTTTATTTTTCTGAAAATTTACATGTGTATTATTGTCGGTCCATGTTGACCAGCATTTGCATGAGTCTGAAACACTGATATCCATGGAACAGCTTGTGCCTGTGTATGTTCTGCATCTGTTTGGTCATGACCCATTCTTTATCCCCTTTCTCCGATCACTGAGGGTTAGCATGGGTTATGTGTCACTGATTTCTGACCGGATTCAGCCAGCATGAAGCATTGGCCAGAGGGAAACCGAGGAGAGCTCTAGTCTTTATTTTTGCTCTTGCCATTGTCAGTCCCATGCACTTTCTGCTTCTACCAGATGCCCCACTCCTGAGATAAAGTCCCATTGTCATAATCCTTCGTCTGTCCATTCTAAGGGTCCCTGGACTTCTTCCGTTAATCCATTGGTCACCCAATGATTCCCTGTGTGGCTTCTCAGCTTGCCTATCACGTAAGGAACATGTTGTCCTGATATAAAGCGGGAGTGACTACTGTTGTGCTTCTGCCAAGTCTTGTCTGAGTGCCGCTTATCAACAAGACATTTTCAAAATGGAAAAAAATACTTTATATAATATACAGAAAGTTTTGGTACTCCGCTCCTCTGAGGGCTTACATACATAAAAGTATCTCCCTATCTGGATAGGACCAGCTAAGTCTCACTGCCTTTGTAAGTAAGTGGAAAGATACCTTTATAGGTTTTCCTCTGGATACAGAATACAGAGGACTCAGCGTAATGCTTCCCAAAAGTAAAATATTTTAGTAACGATGATGTCACTGCGTAGGCGCCTCCCTCGTGACTGGCGTGAGGATCGAATTACATGAAAAGCTTTTGAAGATTGTAAGGAGTACTTCAGCTGTAAGGCTGCGTTATGATTACTTCATTAGTATCATACTCTGAATGTCTTTGAAGAAGCTTGAAGACTGCTAAATCAATAGTCAGGAATTAACCCAAAATGTTATGGCCTCACTTAGGAACCGGGAGGCACTGTCACAAGCAGAAAACATCTAAAACTGACCACATGCAGAAACCACATTTCATTTTTTTTTACATGTAATATATATTTTCTCATGTCGCCCTGGTAAAAGGCAAACTTTCCCATCTTTATTGGTTTGTTTTTGTTCCTGGATTAGGGAATCTTATCTTTTATGCAGGCATACTACAAACAAAATTAGCTCGAATAAAAGCCATTTCGGATAATTAATTATTCCCAGACTCCATTGCCACAGCTATTTTTAATGGATTTGTTATCAAAGCTTTCTTCCCTGTGAGGGAGTCCATTGCTCATCCCGTAATAGAAACTTTTAATGGTATGCATATTGCCATTCATTAGTCAGTGGAATTCATTACTTGCTGTGAATCTTCTAGTGTCTTGTCCAGTTTAATTTTCGGTGACACAAATAATGACATCGTCCCTCTGAGAAATTATTCATTATTTTACAAGAGTGGCATGTGAAGCCCCTCTGGGCACATAGGCACTAAGTGGTTCTTTCAGTAGCCTGAGACCATGGTGCATTTTCTCATTTCTAAATCATCTTAAAGAATTTCTCCCTTCAGTAAAAGGAATGGCTTCCTCATAAATTGTTTTGATTCTCTTAACTGCCAACCTGCCCACTTGGAGTGGTTTTCTTTAGTGTATACTTAGGTCAGGTGGTTATTCGAATCTCCCGGGTTATTCTTTAAAGCAGTGACAATAGAACAAAAGTCACATTGGTTTGAATTCTGGGGCTGTCATAGTACACTCCTTCAAACAGACACCAATAACTGTTGGGACTGCAAACTATTGTGATAGATCCTCTGTCAAATGTTAGAGCTATCATCTAATTAAGAAGGGGCTAGATGATGAGGAGGTATCAGTGGCCAAGAGGGGACAGGCAGAGAGACCTTTTAGAGATCAAATAGGCAACTCACGTGTGGATTTAATATGGAAGACGAGGGATGCACACAAAGGAGGGACAGTTCTAAGCCTCAGCCTTGGCGGATGGGTTATTAACATTGTCAGTGATGAGAAAGGCCACGTAAAAAAGGGATATTTGCATATTGAAAGGTGGCATTAAAGCCTAAGGGATAAGCCATGTAATCCAGGAAACCATATAGGATGGAGCAGATCTCAGCAGCTCCACATTTAGAAAGAAGGGGCCTAGGAAACAGGCAGCAAAAGAGATTTCAAAAGGAGCCGCAGCGAATCAAAGAAGGGAGAGGAGGGGCGAGGCAAAGCCAGCGCTGACGAGTGCTTTAATGAGGAAGTGATTAACTTTCTACAGCTTCCGAGAGTCCAGCGAGAGGAGGGTGGAAAATTGACCTTGCTGTTTGTCCAAATGGAGCTCATTAGAGGCCTTTGACAAGAATTTTAATGGAGTATTAAGAGCGTAATGCAGTGGGGATGAATACTCAGTGGCGTATTGCAAAAATGAAACTGTACAGGAAAGAAAAATATGTGTCAAGTTACTGCACAAGAGAGGAAGGCGTGTTTCAACTTACCTGGAAATGAGGGCTATTCGGACAGAACGGTTTATATCTTCATGAATTTTTTAAGCATCACATTGGCTTGTTTTACTTTTACATGTAACATTTTAAAAAAAAAAGCATCTAATTATTTGTATAAAAAAATCAAGGGGCTTCTTGACCACTTACATGATTCTCATTGTTTAAATAGGTGGTCAGAGCTGAGGGGTTTGGCCAAGTCAGGAAAGGAAAGAGCTTGCACTATGGGCGTGAAGACTTCATTTCAGCCCCTTGAACCCATAGTGTCAGGCATAGTATCACATGCGTATGTATAACCCCAGTACTGGGAAGGTAGAAATAGACAAATCCCTGGAGTTCACTGGCCAACCAGAGGACCATACGTGGTGAAATCCAGACCATGGAGAGACTCTGTCCCCCTCCCCCAAAACAAACAAACAAATGAAAGATAGGAACACCTGAGGTGCTCTAGCCTCCACATACATGCATACACACCCAAAAACATGTATACACACGTGAACACACATACAAAACAAGCAAGCACAGTCTTCACTTCCAAGCACGGTTTATGCCTTACAGTGGCATTCTGCAAGGCCCAGAAGGACATTTGAATAAACATGTAAGTGGGTCACTGTCTCAGCAAACTGCAGCCTCAGAAGACTTTGCAGAACATTCCATGGATATGCACGCAGGGTAGAGACAGGCAAAACCAAAATGCGTTGGGATTTTCCTGGTATCCCACTTTATACTACTAGCATCTGACACGTCAGCTAAACTGAGCTTCTCAGTAGCAAGTGTCACATCTGTGTGTTATTGGGGCACTGCTTATAATCGATTTGAGTGAACATTTTGTTTTGTTTTGTTTTGTTTTGTTTTTTTACCCAGCACGGATTTTCTGAGAAATAAGCGCCATCAAATTGGCTTTTCCTCTTCTACCTCAAAATATAATTAGCCTGAAGTAGTTCATCTATCTGACCTTGCTTTATGCTTCTAAAGTATTCCAGTACCACTGCTGTGAAATGCGGCCTACCGGGGCCATCTAGGATTATCTTGCTGAATTCCAGAACAGCATGCTACAGACATCTTGTTTGTAAAATATTATTCCCACGTGTCGAAGCTAGTGCGATCTCACGTAGAAAGCGCTGGACTCTGAACCAGACCTGAGGTTTTATCACAGTTCACTTGCTTACCTCCTGGGTGACTCAGTCAAATTATTTTAACTCCACTGGTTCTCAGTTACATTCATTCATGAAATGACACCATTTTCCCAACCGTTCCACAGACGGGTTAGCATGTTCAGATGGGAAATCACTTTATTAGGTGCACATAGGTTGAAAAACCTCAGTATTGTGGGGAAGTAGCCATATGCTCTCCCCACCACACACACGCACACACACACACGCACACGCACACACACACTTTTGATTTGAACGCTTGACACATTTTCCACACTCTGATCTTTAAACCTCCATGATTTATTTTGTAACCATCCCCAACACACTGTACCAGCAGGTTTTGATTAAAATTTGCTCATTCCTTCATCTAACCCATGTAGCCTGCCAGACCTGCTATGCCCTTTGTTAGCATTTAATTTTAACAAAATTAAATAGGAGAGAAAGGAAAAATGTTGCACATCGACATAGGCCACAATGGTATTCTGAGTTGGAATGTGTTGCTGGGGTTCTTCCGGGTCCCATTTTTTCCTTCTTGCTTCTAGAACGTAAAACCTTTTGCACCATGTATGCATCAAAATCTTCAGTTCCTAGGCAGCACTGCCTTGTGATCCAAACAAATGCCGCAACATATGGTCCTTTTCACCTTTGGCAACAGAGAGCCCCTCGGTGCCTGCAGCAGAAGGCTCTGTCTTCTAGCTGACTGAACCATTTTTGCAGGATTCCATCAGTTAAGTTTTCAGATGAGATGCTCAGCTCGTGGCTGATGTTTTATAATGATTGCTTTTAACTAAACATGTCCGTGCTTCGATTTTGCTTAATACATATTTATTTAAAAGAGAAGAAGAAAGAAAAGTTTGCTGGACCACAGTGCTGAGAAGGCTGGGGTATCCATGGGAGGGAAGAATGGGATCCCTGACGTTTAGTCTAGCAGAACACTGCAAAGTGTGGTGCTGAGCCAGATTTGTTTGGATGTGTTCTCGCACTCCTGCCTCTTCCAGGATGTCACCAGGACGAAGGGTAGCATGCTGCTGGAGACAGGGAGGACGCAAGAGAGCTTCACCTTTAGTTTCCACTTCAATAAGGCGTTCCCCCTTTCCTCTCTCCCCGCGGCATTCTGTCGAGCCTCGATTCCCGGTGCTCAGCAGTTTCACCACAATGAGATTATGTCAGAACTGTCCCCGGTCCCCTCCTTTAGTCCTTCTGTCTGCTGAAAACCTGTTCCGAGATTAGGCTGCATGGGGGCTTCTGGTTTTGTAATGACAATTTTAGCTCTAGCTGCAGGAAAGTCATAACAGTCATAATAACGACTAGATCTGCTGTAAATCTGCACTGTCGGAACCCAGAGACGCTGGTGACGTTAAGGCTGTGGATATTGAGTTGGGAGTGAGTAGGAGTGGGGGGGTGGGGGTGGGACAAAACATAATCTGGCCAAAAATACTGCACATTTCCCTCATGTTTTTCCCCCCAACTCCCTCCAGGGGGAAGGGGAATCTACTCAAAGAAAAAGCACAGCAGAAATTTCTCTGTTCTCTAAAAATGTAGAGATTATTTTTTATAAGTTTATAGGCACCTCCCTTTACACCTCATCCATTTTAAGAATCCGTGGCTCCCTGGAGCAGATGCTAAAAATACCACCTCCAAGCTGATATCATGAAAGACCCATTACCACGTGAGCTCGCATCCACTTCGTTTTAATCATACTTCCTGATTGTATCAAGCCCACTGCCTAATTACTTTATTTCATCAGTGTGTGTGTACCTATAACTAGATTTAGGTGTTGTTTAACAGATTTAGAGTCCGAGAGAAACACTGTGAGACACCGTGTGGGGATGTAGAATATCTGTTGCTTAACTAAATAGATATTAAAAAAAAAAAAAGTCCACTTTCTAAGATCTAGTAACAAAAGCACTTTGTCAGGAGATGACCTAAATTTGTGAAATTTGTCCAAGTCTGATGTATAAACCTCAGAGCATAAACAGACCAGCAGGCAGGATTTTTGACCTCAAGTGAGATCCTAGCACACAGGAAGCTGAAGCAAGAAGACCGGAAGTTCTGAGAACAGCCTGAACTACTCTGCAAGAGCGTCTTTAACAATAATCTGGATGTCTGTTGGGTGGGAGGTCTCAAGGTACCTAGACTATTTTTCTGATATCACTTTTAATTCTCCATGCCGGCAAAGTGGTTTTTTGTTAAAACTAGAACCTCTTTCAGGGATTGAATGCAAATGGATTTCACTGAAAACTAGTAGCATTATTACTCAAGTAAAAAAAATGTAATGCCCTCCATCTTTAAAGGAAATTTGGGGTGAAAGGGGAAAATTTGGATAGAATATTTTGGACTCAGAAAATAATCTTAATGGAGTCAGACAACATGATTATCATTATTAATAATGGGATTATTTTCATGTAATGTACTGATGTCCATTGATTTAAGTGACTAAACATAACTTTATTGGTTTTTTTTTCTCCTTTTTCTAAAAACAAACTAACAGAGAAGAAAATCCCGGTATTCTGACCTTGACTTTGAGGTGAGTTCCTATGAATTACTTTATAAGTTTAATAAATGAATTCAAGATCAATTTATAACTACTTAAACACAGCGCTGTATGGAGCTCAAAAATAAGAGTTCTCACTCTACCCATGGCTGCAAGGAAATGGTTTAGAGTTCTAAGATCTCCTCCAAGGAAATGCTCAACTGACATTTTCTAATCTAGTAAAGATCTACTCTATAACTGTTAGCAGTAGATAACTTATAATGGAATCGAATCAGTGTATATAGGAATGTCAATTTCCTAATTTTTCTTTTAACCTACATCATTTTTTTTCCAGTTTTGCTTCAGTGATGACTTGTAGACATCCCAAGGGGATGCTTTGGCTAGTAGGCAAAGCATTGTCTGAGACTCGATTACATTGTACTGTGATTCCTGTCCTTAGTTTCTCTGAGGTACATTCAGAGTCTTTTCTTTCCAATAGCTAGTGTTGACTCAATGCGTTGCCTGTGTTTGGTAAATGTCTTTTCACAGATATAAACAAGATGAAGATTTTCATTCTCCAATTTGCATTGAATATATATTGATGCTGGTATTGGTGCTGGAAGTCACTAAAATGATACTGTCTAAGCAGCTTATATGCATAAGCACAAAATTAATGATCTTTAAGTATCACATAAATGCACTTACACAGCTCAGTAATTGGATGTGATTCATAGCCTGCTGACATAATTGGGTATAATATAGGATAAATTTCTCCAAGATATCTGTACCCTTGTGATGCATACATAGAACTCAATGGTCTTAACAGATATTCCTGAAATTATAGAGGCCTCCTGGTGGTGTGGAAACTTCTGATTAAATCATTCCACTTCTGTAAGTGAATGAACGGTCCCGCAATGTACGATGCATATCAAGGTGAAACAGTGATTTTATCGATTATGGTGATTAAGAACTGGGTCATGCTAAGTGTTCAAGGAAAATGGGTTTGTTTAGTAGTAACTCGGGCTGTATGCCACAAAACAATGATTAAGAATCCAGCGTCAACACTTAAATCACAAATATCTGGGCAGCTCCATTGTCGCCATGTAGCTTGGGGTTTATATTTCATTGAAGTTTAAATTTTTCACCAAAACTAACAAATCCATTAAAAAAAAATTGAACAAAACTATTTAACAATCTTCACATTTGACATCATTGATGCCCTTTAAGGAACAAATATTGGTTTAATTCTTTAGGTATCAAAAGAATAAAGAATCAAACTCTATCTGTTTGTGTGTGTTACGTACAACATGAACTTTCTTGTGACCTTACCTAAAGTAAGTTTTGTGTGTGTCTGCGTGCCTGTTTTGTATGTGTGTGTTCATGTGCATAGCCCTGAAGTCAACAATCTGTTCTGTTATCACAAAAGAATGAATACTAAGCCGCAGTGAGGAAATACAGTAAAAACCTAGATCTAACACTAAGCCTCACTACAAACAAGTTAAGCACTGAAAAGAAATCCTAGCACCTGGGAGGTGGATCTTTGTGAGTTCAAGGCCAGCCTGGACCACATAGCAGAGTCCAGGCCAGCCGGAGTTCCATGGTAAGAACAAAATCACTGGAAAGAAATCAAACTGCACTGTGTCACTGAGAATGTTAGAAGAAGAAATGTGTTCCTTTTCCCAGCTATTCTCTATGGCAACCACTAGCAGCTTCCCTAAGCAGATGCTAGGCCTCACGTGCCCCACAGAACCACAGTGTTAGCAGAGATGGCTGTTGGAGGAGAATAGTTGCAACATGGGAGCTGTATAATTTCCTTACCTCTTTAACTGCCGCAGTCATCACTTGAATGCTGTAGGGGTTGAAGTTTTGGGGGGAAACACTGAAACATTACTTCTCCTTTGCTGACCACTTCATATTACTCCTTTTTTTTTTTTTTTTTTTTTACCGGGTGCAGGGTTTGACCAGTTCTTTTTCCAAAAATAAAAAAAAAAAATTATTTTTGTTTAAAAATTTCAGGATGCTACCAATACTAATACATGTATTCGTATTTGTAATTTTGGGTTGTCAATGAGGAGCAATCTAATTCCTCACCCTCTTTCTAGATGCAGACCCAACTAGTTGAATATGTGTCAAGATCCATGCTACCCTTCTTACTGAGAGGGCTTTCTGTATAATGATCACCTCACACACTTTACTCTTACTGGGCTGCCTTGTGGACTCCTGAAAGCATCCTTTTGTCAAGCTTTGAGCCTTTTCACACTACCCAGGGCTCCTATACAATTCCAATATTTCATTAATTCTTTTTCCTTAAAACATGAGGATTTCTAACACACAAACACACACACACACACACACACACACACAAACCAGAACTACCCTCATTGCCCAGCTACAACTCTCCTGGGCATATTTCCATGGCACTCCATGCCCTCCGTTTACCCTAGCATTATTCATCTTTGCAAGGAGACCACCCTCTATATCCATCAGCACAAGAATGGACAATGGAAACGTGGTACATAGTTGCAAAGGAATTGTGTTAAGCCATAATAAGAAATGAAATTAGGGCTAAAATGGATGGCCCTGGAAAACATTATGTGAGGTGAAGTGATTTAGACTCAGAAAGATGTTTTTGTTTTTTTAATTTGCGTGTCGTCTCATATGTACATATTCTACCTTTTAATGTTTTTGTGCATGTAAATGAAGGGATGTTACAGGGAGTGTGGACTACAAAAGTAAGTAGAGGATCTTAAGAGTCCCCTTAATAGAGGTGTTACAGGGACACTCGTGGAGCATGAGGGCAGGAAGGCACAAAGCAGGAAGAGGAACGGAAGTGAAGTGAGAGAGAAAACGGCAAACATAAGTTTGTTTGAAAACTGTCACATTGAGACCTAAGATAAAATAATAACTTAAAAAATTGTTCACTACTAGAGCTGTAGAAAAGTCCTTTGAGACTAACAGCATTCAGGATGACACTGTATTCCTGTCCAAATAAAGCCGAAGCTAGACCAGCTGTAAAGTGGAGAAAGGCTAAGTCTTACTCTCTGGAAAGTTTACAGAAAATATGGTAATGCTATTTCTATGTTAGATGACAATGTCTTCCTTAGTGTGTTTGACAGCTTCTAGCAGAGATCCTGATATGCAGTGAACACGCATGAAGTTTTCTTTGTAGAATGAGTAAATGATTAAAAACTAAAGAGCTTTCTGATGGAGTCTACTCTAACAAAAAAGCTTTTGAAGAAGAATATGTGTGTGGTAAGGCAAAGATTAGTATAGAAAACAAACAGCCATGGACGAAGCAATTCAGAGGGATCCACTCTGGGCTGCAAAGACGAGCGCATCAAACACAACCCAAGGACATCAGGGGCAGTTAAAAGTCCAGAGGGAAGGACAAGCACCTTCACAGCAGTGTGGCATGCCCACAAAACAAGAAGGCAAAATTCCCTTAAACAAGACTTAGTGAGAAAAGAAATACAGGGTGACATAAAAACCTTACCCCACAAGAGAAGTTTTTACCCCTAATGCTGCAAAAAAAAAAAAAAAAAAAAAAAAAAGCTAATCCTGTTTGACTGTGCTTTGTTTAGCCTTTTTATTTGTTTCCAGTGGGAAGTAATGTGTTACGATCTGACAAATAATTTAAAGATGACTATGTGAGTACTACTCCTCGAGGTAGACTGACAGGGTAAAGTAAGAATATCAGTTAAAATGGGATAGGGAGGGACAGGGACAGGGAGTCCGTGACGACCTGATTATGACGGGTGAACCTGTGAAATTTGGTCTTTAATGGGAGGTGGGAAGGTAAAGACAAAGATGACTATATCATAGGCTTGAATTTATACATATACAGGGAACAGAAGCAAGGAAGCAAATGGACATCCGGTTAGGGTGACTTCCGGTGTGCTGCTGGTCTAAAGGTGCCTAATGTGATTCTAAGAATCGGGCAGCGAAAACTACTTATATTAGTAGAGACAAAAAGCTCAAGGAATTCCCGGAAACACAGTTCTAAATAACCATTGTGAAACAAGTGTGCATGATATCAGTTCCATGTTAAAATAGATACATAGGGAGAGAGTTCTCTTAAATCTTCTCTTCCAAAAGCAGACATGAACATTGTCTCCTTCTTCCATTGGAATTTCGTAGTCTTTAAAATATCTTAGGCTGTTTCCCACCTACCCACCAAATCCATGCTTCTCTGAGTTTCCTCAATGGAGCAATGAGTGACTGCAGGGAATAATTTACTATCCCTAGAAACAAGGCTAAACTATAACACATGGTTTATATTCATTTCTAAATAACTGGCATGCTATATGAAAGAAATGTCTTGTTCAAAACAAGGTCCTTCTTGCTTTGGTGTTGACTCTCTACACTAGGTACAAATCATTAAGCAATCAAGGGACATTTGCAGGGCATGTTTGGAAGGCAAGGAATTTGAGCAATTTAACCTTAGACTATATCCACTTTTTCTATATCATTAAGTTTAAACTGTTTCAAAAATCATGCAGCTATGACAAAACATACCCTCGATTGGCACTGATGAAATGTATCACTCATTTGGTTTTCTTACACCTCCACACAGTTTATTTGAAAACCAAGGTATCTATGTATCCAAGTCAACATACTTGGAACGCAGAATCATTCTGTGGTCACGGGCATGATTCTGGGGGATGGAGGTTAGTGACACTCTGGATGTAATGATTCACCAGTCATCAGCCTGTCACAATACGGCTTTCAGAACTAGGCTGAACTCCTTCAACGTTCATCTTCTCTTTTTATCAATACGATAAAAAGGTCACTTTTCAAAAGGCCGCTGTGGACACAAGAATGCACCGCAGTGCGGTGATGAAAAAAAGACATCAGTAGATTTTTTATCCAAGCAGATATGGACAATGTCTTGGTATATAAAACTCGAAGGCTGGACACGGTGATTCACCGAATTTGTTCTGATCCATGTGAGCTCAGGTCCTCCCGGCCCCATGCCCTTAAGTTGAATTGAGAAAGAGTGTCTGACATTCTCTAACAATTTCCGTCAGTTCAAAGAATCCATTCACGCTCGTACATCTTCTCTTTAGGATTCAGACTTTTTTCCTCTATAGTTCAACTACAACTCTGTGATTCACACTTCTAAATTTGAAAGTGAAAAAATCACCAGTTTATTGCAAATCTACTCTCAGTTCCTCAAAAACCACTTATGGAGGGGGTGGGAAGGCAGGGAGGGCAGGATGAGAAAAGAGAAGACGGGGCTTCTGGCTAGAGTCATTAGCACAGATGCTCGTTGGGGCTAAAGAGACAGCTCAGCACGCATGGCTCACAACTATTCCGTAGCTCTAGTTCCATGGGGGAATCCAATGTCTCTGGCCTCAGTAGACACCTGGACTCACATGCCCAAACCCTTACACGGTCAAACACGTATATACACGCAACTTAAAAATAATTTAAAAATTTTAAAGTAAACATTCCTTCCAATGGAGGACAGTTCCTAGTGGAAGGAGAAGGCATGGCCATGTTCTCCCGTTTAGTTCTTTTATTCAGCTAGCGTTCAATAAGCAACTAGTCACTACCAGAGAGCATGCTAGCTGTCAAGGACTCACAGATGAAGAGACCCCTGTCTGTGAGCAATCCCGAGACAAAACATGAATACGAGCATTAGAAACATCGTTGTGGTGCTGCACAGTTTTAGGGACTCACTGTCCAGAGTTAGGGGCCAACTACAGATAACCCACTCCCTAGTTTTCACTTTTCTCCCATCTGCACAGAGCATAATTTAAAAACCCTGAGCTGTCTAGACCAAGATGCTTCCCGAATCTCTCAGATACACCCATGATAGCATGCTGAGTCGATATGGGGACTCAGCTCACTTACTGCTTGCAAGGGCAAACTGCCTCCTTCAGCGTCATCCTTCTGATCCATCAAGTGGAAGTAATGGCTGCTCCCGGAGTTGCTCTAGGCATCAGCAAAACAGCAATGGCTGCCCTTGTTTGCGTGGCCCAGACAGAAGCGCTTTAGATCCTTTGTGAAAGCTTCGCCATAACCCTCGAAGGTTGGCCTCATTGCTGCAGCCGTAGCTACAGGGGGACCACAGTTCATGTGTCAGGCCATGACACTTGAAATTGAACTGATAGGAAGTCTCCTCGTACAGAGGTATCAGACGTGGCATGCTCCAAGAGTTCAAAGGGCTTCGAAGTCATCTTAGGAAAAAGCGGACGCCTGAGATATCAGGTTCCCTCTCAGTCCCATTTTTAAAAAAAATATCCAAATTAGATAGGCAGTACTTTAACGCATCACTATTTCTGTACTTTCCGTGATTGAGGGGCTCAGGAGATGCCATCTTCTTTAGTTTAAAAGTATACATTGAAAGAAGAGAATTCAAAGAGGCTTGGTCGCTGTGTCGTCGTCGTTGCTGTTACTGTTTTCAATGAAAACGAAGAAGAAATACGGAAACCAATCTGCTCAGGAGAGCATAAATCTACATGTTCAGCCTGGTGGTCATCTCCGGACAGAGACCCATTCATCCTTCAAAACAATGATTAATAATATTAATTTGAGGGGGCAAGGAAGATTACTACGTATGATCTATTATTGCAAAACACCCCTACAGTATTTGCAGTGAAGTATGCTGGGAGTAACTGAATTCTGCATATAGCGCCAAACAGACTGTATCTTTGGTGTTTTTACGCAGAAGCTACATGTTAGTTTTTAATCATCATTATTAGATTTTAGAACACTGGGGTATAAATTGAGTGTTTATAGATGGTGATTTCTTTGGGAAACTGGATATTCAGGTCACAAAGGAAAGGAAGTAAGCAAATCTCTAAGTTAATAAACATCCGGGAATAGTCATCAGATTCTCTACAAAGGGGCAAAGACGTACTTGAAGAGGGAATTATAAGGGGAAAACCAAACAGCTTGTGTCAGAGATGCGAGCTGTTTACTGCAGCTGTAATTGATACCCCCCTCCAGAATGCAGGCTGTTATTGCTATGGTGATTTCTGGCAGTGCCACAGTGGCCATTTCAATACAAAATGATTATCTGGCAAGAGAAAATATTTGCAACTAACGTTTGCAAGTAGGAAGGGCTCTATATTTCAGCATCCGAATTTTCATTTCCCTCCATATTTATTGCAGGGTATTTTAGCTTTATTATTAGAATACCTTTCACACAACTATGAAATATTTCAAAATGATCTCTGGTTATATAACATTGGCAGCCACCATAACTTTATATTACCCATTGTATATTTTTAGTATGTCCCAACCAATCTGATTTTTAAAAATAAAATCCATCAAATTCAGCGTCAAGTTCTGCTCTTTCAAACAGTCTGTATCCATAAACCTTCCAATCAGTTAATGTATTGAGTTTCCCAAGGACTCATTTGACATAGGCTTTGCTTTTCAAACATTCTTTATATAACAAAGGTATTTGATCTTAAGAATCATGACAAAACTTTGAATAAACCCAAACACACACACACACACACACACACACACACACACACACACACACACACACACACACAGAGAGAGAGAGAGAGAGAGAGAGAGAGAGAGAGAGAGAGAGAGAGAGAGAGAGAGATTTCTGTTGGAAAGACGTGAACTAATTTAGCTCTTGGCCAGGGGACAGTAACAAATTTGATTGACACTCCCAGCAATGGGGACAAGAGGGCTCACTCAAAGCACAGTCAAAGGATAAATGAAGCAGCCTGAGAACCGTAATCACCAAATGCCTGCAGCAAAACAGAGGTGTTTGTTAAGCCTTTGGTATCAGGAAGCTTCGAGAGAATTCATTTCTTGTCTTTGAAGAGGGGTGGTTTCATTACAAAGAGATGGAAAAGCATGGTTGAAAATTGAGCTAAAAATTAGAAGAGAGAGAGAGAGAGAGAGAGAGAGAGAGAGAGAGAGAGAATAGATGATTAGAACAATAATTCATAATTTTTGATCTAAACATTTGGAGGTTGTCTTATTTGCATTTCTCTTAGCTTCCCCTCTTAGCATCCTCATGGTTTTAAGCACAGCTATAAATTTCCATTTATTCAAATCACAATGCAATTGATTCTGGTGTTCTCCATTAGACCTTGAATGACTCAGAGGCAATTCAGCCATGTTTTTTCTTCGTTGTTACTCTAGCGTGTAGCACTGTGTGTGGTGTCCATGTGTGTGCACTGAATAATGCAATGAAAGGTGCTTAGTGAGATGATGCTGGTTTGACATTACTCCGACAAAAAAGAAAATGTCTGTGTAGCAATGGTCATTACTATGAAAATGTGGTTGTTTTTTAAGCATTCCATGTGTCACAGGAACAGGATTTAATGAGTGTCCTAGGACCTGGTACTGCATAGAACTACGTGTCTCAGAAGCACAGGATGTACTGAATTCCTTTGCCAGCTACCTGGTCCTCAAAATCCCTCCACCGAGTTGCTTATTCAAATCCTCACGCTCATAAATCTCCATCAGCCATCACTAGTCGAATTACGTTTGCCTAGTGTTTCTCTCTAACTCCCGCAAACCTGCTTCATGTACTCTCTTCAAGACTGATGGGAAGTTAATTGCTTGCTACGTTTCATGTCCTACCATGAGTCATGCTGCCCCAATCTCATCCTCAACCACCTGATTCTTCAACAGCCAAGTCCTAGAGCTCCAACAGGGAGATGGAAATTGGTTACTGATCGACTTAAAATGGCAGGATTCTCTCACAGGGATGTAGGCTGTGGAAAAACAGAAGACAGTGTTAACAGCGAATTGCCTAGATCCTATTCATTAGGTCCTATTCATTAGGTCTGCAGAGAAGAAGACAGCCTTTTGTAATACGTTATAAGATTCAGTTTAACTTTCCATTTGTCCTCCCCTCTTCTTGGTCCCCCCTGTAAGGTTTTAGGAAAAAACTACCTACATATTGCCAATCTTTCCCCAAAGACATCTGTTTTTCTCCACAAATCCTTACCTCCGAAAATATATGCTAATGAAGACAGTGATTGTTTAATGAAAACTTCAAATCAGAGCCCAGACCTAGATCTAACAGCCTCAGGCAAATCACAAGAGCAAATGCTGTTCAGATGTGTAGGCTCCAAATACTGTGAATTCTTAGGCAGCATCCTGGAGAATCACCAAAAATGTTGATTCGTAACTTGAAAGTCAACATTCCACAATAGCACTTGCAGATACATACGGAGAGTCTGTTCTCTGGCTTTTTTCCTTTAACTGCTTCGTAATAGGAAAACATTCAGTCCCCAATGCCCAAGATCATTTTTTTCTTACAAGCCCATTTGTTGGGTTATAATGCAGTTGATAGGTAGTGATGCAGTAGGGAGGAAGGGAATTAATAGACCTGTACCTGTGGTTTTAATAGTTCATCAGCCACACAATGCACGCTCCAAACCGTGCCCGCTAACGTTTTGCATCAGCCAGTAAACAAGTATATGAAACCTATGGGCCAGATTTCCCTTCTGCAGAACTCAGCCGTTATTCTCGGGGAGAGAGCCGGGTTTTAGATCTCACACATCTTTCAGGCACTTTAGAGCTCTGAATCAGCATTAAAGGCAAGGCCTGGGATTCTGCTCCCCCTTTAGTACAGTGAGCTACACTGTACTGTTTATAGAAGTGAGACATAAAGAAACAATGTTTCCCATGGCAAACATCAAGGACCCAGGTGCTTTACAAAGTCCAAGTTTTTAACATTTTTAAATGACTGTAACAATTTTTGCAGACCCAAACTCAACTTCTAAGGGCTGAAAAATTCTTACACAAGAACAATGGCTATGTTTTTAATGTGCCCAAAAAAAAAAAAAAAAGGAAAAAAATTATAAAAAAAAAAAAAATTAACCAAATAAAGTCAAAAAAAAGAGCCCAAACAAAGAAAAAAAAAAAAACCCAAAAAAAAAATCAAAAAAAAAAAAAAAAAAAAAAAAAAACAAAAACAAAAACAAAAAAAGACTGGGGACATGTCATTTGCATATGTGATGTCTTTGGGGACTACAGGCTCCTTCCAGGCTCCTTCCCTCAGTGTTAAGCAGTTATTAAGAAGATGTGAGTCAAATTAGCAATGAGAGCCGCCCTCTTCTCTCTTGCAGAAGGTCATGCACACAAGGAAGAGGCACATGGAATTGTTTCAGGAACTAAATCAGAAGTTTCAAACTTTGGACAGATTTCGGGACATACCAAACACAAGCAGTATGGTGAGTATCTTCCGCATACACGATGCCCCACGCCAAGCTGGACCACAGCTCAGGCCAGCTCTGCCCCTCCCCCTCCAGGACACCCATAGAACAATGACAAAAGCTAGTGCACACAGGAACATTAACAAGCCCGAATATGAGCTCGGGAAAGGTGACCAGGGGACTTCTTAGGAATGACAGAACCTTGAAGTGTCTCATTCTAATTTCAGATGCCCTCCCTGATAAGCCTTAAGTAGGATTAGTTATGTGTCAAAAACAGGTTGGCTTCATACGGCTATTGTCCCTCCCACAGGTAAAATTTAGCTAATGCAGATCTCTGAACAGTGTGCTAAATTTTCCTATTGTTATCTTAATACCTGCCATTTTAAGGCCACCAAATATAATGCTGGTATCAATATGACACTTAGCTCAAATCCGGATGACCTAATTTTATCTCCAGAAGATTCGTTTGTTTAGCGATGAGGATTTTGGATGTATGCCAATATCAGGAACTTGGGTTCTTGGTTGTGAACCATTTCCTTTTCATTCATTCATACCACCACCATCTTAGCATAGGACTCCATGAACTTCACTCAGTGCACGGCACAATCACAGCTCCAGAGAAGGCCTCACAATGACCGGTAAGTGGACTGTGCTAGGACTCTAGGATTTTGAACTACGAACTTCCTGAGCCTGAGCGAGTCTTGAAGTTCTTTGCTGCTAAAGCTCACCTTTCTCTTCTTACGTGGAGCACAGAGAGCAGCAATGGATGGTGTGTGTGCTCCTTTCAGTCCTGGTAACATGACAAAAGCAAAGGTGAGGACACTGAGGTAGGCTGGGTCTGCTGCCTCCCACCAGCTCTTCAACTCCCACGTGCTGTTTCTTGCCCAGGCAATGTAGCCTGGGAGTGGTTCTCCTTTACCAGACTGTAATAGATGAATGATCAATGTATAAATGGATGTAAGTAGATGATACATAGGTAGATATAGATAGAAACATAGATAGATACATAGATACATAGATAGATAATAGATGAATAAACAGATGAATATATGATAGGTGATAGATACATAGATAGATACGTAGATAGATAGATAGATAGATAGATAGATAGATAGATAGTTAGATACATACATACATACATTATACATACATACATAGATACATAGATGAATACGTAGATGGATATGTAGATAGATACATACATATGTATATAAATAGATACATATATACATATATAGATACATGGATAGATGATAGATGGATAAACAGATTATAGGTAAAAATAGATGAGAGATACATACATACATAGATATATAGATAGATAAATACATAGATACATAGATAGAGATACATAGATAGATACATAGATACATAGATAGATATGTATATAGATGTGTAGATACATAGATAGATAGATACATACATACATACATAGATATGTAGATAGATATATACATACATATATAGATACATGGATAGATGATAGATGGATAAACAGATTATAGGTAAGATAGATGATAGATAGATAGATACATACATACATACATACATATCATGGACTAGATTGATGATACACAGATAGACTAATTAGAAGATAGATCGATGATAGAGACAGATAGATAAATATAGATAAGTAAAGTGAAAATGGTGTATAGATAGACAAAAGATATAACATACTGCTTATACCTACAAGTTTCTTATCTCCATACACATGGGTAATATGGTATTTGATCATCTTCTTGTGATCCTTCCATATATATCTTATGAGTCTTCATCCTAGCCAACTAACTGATTAATGAAAAGCTAAAGAATGCTATATACATATGTCCTTGTATTTTTCCTTCATCCCTCCCAGTACTTAGACACGGCTGGACATGGTAAGCTACTGGTAAATGGTAACTATGGGTTTATTTCACAGCAATAATAGCTCAGTCCATTTTTTTAAATGAAGACTTTTCAAATGGTATACAGTTTAGCTTTTAATTGGAATCTAAATAATATATATACATATATATATACAACTAGTTTCCCCAGCAAAACAAAACAAAGCATAAAGAGAATGCTTTTTTAAAAACCTCTAATATGAGCCTCGCTGTATAGAAGAGCCTCATACTTCATGGGTTATGAGTGATCCTTTCTCATCTACTCCTCCAAATATTAAATCAGCAATTTTCAGCTAGCAGCAAATGGGAATGACACTGCTGAGATTTGACCTAAACACATTAGCTTCTCATTTCAGAATGTTGAAAGGTAACATGACAATGAATTGAAGGAACATTGAAACCTCGTTTTTGTGTGTGCGCGCGTTTTTCTTTTTAAATAGAGGTTGTGTTTACAAGTCTGATCGGCTTATACAACATTACAGCTGAGTGACTGCTATAATATGATCACCATTTCCCCTTGTGTGAATTACGACTGGTCTGGGTATTGAATCATTAATGGCGCAAATGCCTGTCTCTCAGCTTCCTAACAACCAAAAGAGTCTACTAATTATCCCACATTTTTGCAGCACTATACCTTTCCTAGAAGAGATTTGTAAATATTTATCATTTGGGAGCTTGGGAGTGGAGAAGATTCAGTCATTATTGCTGCCTGTCTATTGTCCTACACATTGAAGAAGAGAAAAAAGCGTCCCATTATGCAGCCCTGATTAATAACAAACATGCAAATGAATTCATTATCCTTAATTCAGTCACATCATTTGTAGGGATACATTGCTAATGAAAAATTGCATCATTGGGAAGAGACAGATATTTTCTCAGGAAATCGATTTTTTTGTTGTCGGTTGTTTGTTTGTTTTGAGGGAGTGCTGCCACTCTACACCACCTGCCCAACACGGCTAATGATGCTCATTATACAGAACAAGACAACCCTGGGACTCAAAAGGAAACTGAAATACCACCTAGTCTATTCACACTTAATTCTAGGCAGGAAGACATATACAACACCCAGTAAAGCAATGGATGCTTTTTAGATGACCCTGAGAGATGAAATCTTTGACCTGAGTGGTTTCACGGTTTACTCAAGATCTCTTACCTCCAAAGAGCTTCCAGGAATTCCAGTTAGGAGAATGAAGGAAACAAAGAGAGGACAATGATGATGATGACAGAACAAAATAGAAAAAAAAGAGAGATGAGATAGAGGGATTTAATCCTACTGGACCTTAGGCCATTCTTGGCTACATCAGCTATTGGTAATGTTCAAGCAGACTGCAATGCTTTGGATGGATCTGAATTCTCATACTCGCCAAATATGGCTACCATGGGCATGTCCTGAAATGAATGTCCGCAAGCTCCATGTACATTGGGTTACAGTGGCTCTGTAATTGCTAGGCTTTTTCACACTTCAATTCAATTGTCTCTTCCTCCTATACTTGAACTCAAAAGACAATGGCAACAGCAGAAACTCGGGAACTTATACAAGTCACATCATTTTATATCATTTTTATTCAGGCCTCCATTGACGCCTTTCTAGCTCTCTCTGCAGAACTCAATGGTCCCTTTCAGTTGTTTACATTCACTTGAGCCAGGGAGTATATGAGGCTCTATATGACTCTCTTACGAGAGTCTGTACACTATCCTCATGCTAGACCCAACCCACAGGAAGATGAGCATTTTCTCGCTGCCTGCTTGTACCTGTTGTAGTAAATATTTTAAAGAGTCATGAGACACCAAACACCATGCCACACTGCCTCCTGCTCCTCCCTGGGCCCTGCAGTGATCTTGCCACCATGACTAATCCCATTAGCAGCCATCCATCTAGTTCCCATGGCGGGTCACTACCACACCAGTCCCTGACAGAGACCGCCTATCTCATGGCTCTCTTGCTGTGGACTCTGTTCATGTTCCCAGCATCCGTCCCCTGTGGTTATAGTCACAACTCCCAGTAACCCATTTAAATCAAAACTCTAGATGCTTGTAATCTATCAATTAGATTTATATCAGTAAATTCTCACTCCACAAAACGTCCACACCATAAACTCAGAACCAATAGATATTGATATAAACTGCCCACCTAGATGAGACTAATTGTCCTATTAAAAAACCCATCCTTTATGAAATATTCATAACTACCTGTGGCCCTTTAAGGCCACACAGATCTGGGTCGTCCTTCTCTGCCTCCATCTTGCTTCTTCTCCTCTTTGTCTTCTCTCCCCTGCCTTTCCAAAACTCTGTGCCCACCTTACTTTTTCACTGCCCAATCACAGGCCTCACCTTCTCTTGTGCCTGCCCTCCCCTGCGTATAGACACCAATCCACATATAGCTAGTCTGTTTCCCTTACAACTCTTCCACAAGGAAGGACAGGTGACTTCTGGTCAAAGGGATTATCACTTATTTGTGAGTGGAGATGAAGACAGAGTCAAGCTGGGAATGCCTTAGAATATTAACAGAAATGGTTAAGAAAGCCAATTTATAATTTAATACTGAGCTTCACAGATATTCAGTTGATCTTATGCTGAAAAATAACATTATGCAACTAGTACTCAGATATTGTGCCAAGGCTTAAACTTGGTGAGTTGACTTTGATCATTAACATATTTTTTAAAGAGGAAAGGGAATCCCACTTTTTCCAAACATAAGAGCAAATGAAAGAGCATTTTGAACAGCAATAATCCTGTCAGAGTTGGACTAAGTAGATTTTCTGTCACACTAAAGAGTCTCCAAAACTTCCTTTAAGCACTGCTCTTGTCTAAAGTAGCTAGGTTAAGTCTGGACTTGCTGCAGCTTGATCCATAGCAGTGAACCTTTCCACTAATGGTAGGCAGTTCAGCTGATCCACAGAACCTCCAGACACTCAAATGCTTGCTTTGCACACAAAGTATATTCCAAACTGAGGCGCTCCAAGACCCTCATACTATGGCTTCTGTTCATCATCTGCCTGGTTTTGTGTTATTTTTTTCGTGCCAACTAGAATAAATGAATGGCCATTGCCGTTGTTGGATTTTTATGTGGTAGCATATGTTACATATGGTTGTATAGCCACCTACCGTCAAGCGCACATGTGTTTGTAGCCAACACCACCTCTTCAAGGCATCCTGAATGCCACTTTTCTAAGAAAAGACCATGGGCTTCCCACATACAGAAGCCATCCCCGTACTTTTGTTTGATCTACCATATTACTTTTTGTCTGGAACACAGATCTGAAATTAGACAAGGAAGAAGGGGGAAAACAAGAAGATAATAGAATGAATAATTACAATCAACATACATTACTCGCTTAATAGAGCCATGCCTTTCTCCAATTAATATACATAAACGCAGAAAACCTTTATGGTTTCATTTGATTATACACACTTTCCATAATAAATATACTTACAAAATAACAAACGTATTCAATTCCTCATTGACACTGAAAAACTCTTCAAGTACACAGAGACGGCATTGACTGACAGATGGCATCAACTTCTTTGTCACAGAAATCAAAGCTTATCTCTGTTATGCAAGTATTCAAATTGAGGGTTTGCAGAGAATGCATACATTGCTCAAGGCCACATTCAAATTGCACGAAGGAGCTGGTATGTGGACCTGTGTGTATCAGACTTTTAATCTTGGGTTCCCCAGTGGAGAATTCTGCTTTTCCGAATGGGATTTATTATCTCCTCCCCTGAACCTAACATAATAGCCAGTGAAAGGCAGCTGCTGAAGAGTATCCATTGAGGGAAACCAGGGTGAGAAGAAAGCAGGAAGGTGGTGTGGATTTTTCAGCATTTATGTAGCTAGGTAAATTCCCTCCCCTGTCCTAAAAGTTTACTCGTGGTTGGATCCTATCATTAGCTACTTTGATTTCTTCACAGTAAGACTAATTCCTGAAAAGATCTCATGCAGTCAGGATTTTAGGGTTTATTTTGTAGATACAAGTATTTCTGGAGACCAATCCCTTTTGTATATGACTTGAGATGAGGTTTGAAGTACTCAGTGAAATCGGTATAAAAACCAAGTAACGGTCTTGTGTTCCACTTAGAAATTGGTTATAATGAATTGAAGACCAGATTTGGAGAGGAGGATGAGGCATTTATAACAGCTAAAGTATTTTTATTAATCAGAGTCTCCTTTCAACAAAGAGTGAGAACAAACTTTCAAGCAATCTTAGCAATCTTGGAGAATGAAGTCAAGGGCTAATCGGAATTTAAAACAGCGAGGAAAAGGAACTAAGAGTATGGAAATTATTTTGTTGAAACTGCGTTCAACTGTCTCTCATGAATAATGATGCATTTCATGAGGTTCTATATCAAATTAAAACATGGACTAGTGTAAACGTGACAACCCTCCCTTGACATTTCCTCTTGTGGCAATAAATATATTCAGCTTTAATCAATACTCCACTTAATTTGGCCTCCATCATACTAACCACTGTGTGTTTCAGCGCTCCGGTTTCATTGCTTAAGGGGTTTTTCAGTCAGGATTCCCATGTTGTTCTTTGCTGAGGCTCAAGTTATCCTGTGCCATTCAACTACCCTCACTTAAGGAGATCTTTGCAAATGACATTGATTTTAAATCAATCAAATTCTCTAGTAAGTCGTAGCAGATTACCCGATGAAAACACTGCTGCTGGAATCTGTGTACTTCCTGAGCTGTACCAGATGGCAGCTGTGATGGCAGACATCACTAGGAGAGCCCGAAACCTTAGATGGTAGGAGGTGTCCACACTAACGCTTGTGAGGAGCAGCGGGTACACACGTTAAAAATGTCCCCCTGTGTTGCTGGATACGTTTTCTATACAAGTGTGATTTTTTTAAGAGGAAGGATGATGGATCTGCCACCCAACCACATGGAAAGAAAGCATCCAAAAATACAAAGCAAGAAAAGTACAAACATATGAATATTCAGATATGCTAATTTGTTGAAGGGAAAAATAATTTAGGTTTTTTTTATTCAGTGAAATGCTACTAGGTTGAGTGACTATTTAGCATGTCCTGAGATCGGTTTTCAGATTTGTTTACTTCATTAACATTTCTGCTATGATCTTTAGATTTTCCACATTTAATCTTATCAGTGATTTGAATCTCCATCTTTGTTGGGACAAACAGCCATAGTGGCATCTGGATATATCGTCTGCTTGACCTCCACAAGACTGTTCACACCTTTCAATTCCTGAAATCTATACAATAACTTAGAGACTATATGCTTCACTTTGTCCCGTGAAAGGAAAGTTAAACTGAAATTACCCTTTGCAATTACCCTTACTTTTGAGTCATCTCTGATTCCTATGAACTGCAGACTCCCTTCCTGGGAATGCCAGGAAGGGGTAATAGTCATCATAAGAAAGAAACAATTCTGTTTTCTTTTCTCCTCAACAGGAAAACCCAGCACCAAACAAGAATCCATGGGACACTTTCAAAACCCCCAGTGAATACCCACATTATACCACAATCAACGTCTTAGACACGGAGGCAAAGGACGCTCTGGAGCTGAGGCCGGCGGAGTGGGAGAAGTGTCTGAATTTGCCCCTGGATGTGCAAGAGGGCGACTTTCAAACCGAAGTGTAACGCAATCAAAGAGAACTAAGGTGGAGACACAGTCGAATACACTGACACTGAGACTTGGGAAACCTGACATTTCCACCCGGACAGTGTGACTCTCCTCTGTCGGGACCCTTCCTGTGCCAACATCAGTGTTTTCTTATGGTAATTTCTCACTGGTCAGGCTAGTGGAGAGACGGCCAAGTGTACAGTTCTCACCACCCCGTGTTGTAAGTACCCGTGGAATGGATTCGTAAGGTAATCTTTCTAGATAAACCTCAAGCAACGATTCATGTTGTAACAGCTTCATGTGGTTTAGTTTTAAGAAAACTTCACCATGAAGCACAATGTATATATTTATGCAGTTTTTAAAGTTTATAACAGTCTGTTTGGCCATTACTACACTTTTTACTTTATAATATAAAAGCAAAGTTTTTGTCATTAAATGAATGTTTGTTGAGCTACATTCTTCATTGCTTTAAACGCAATAAAGTAATAATCTCACTTTTATATGAATAATATATTTCACATCTTTATTATTGCAGTTTTCTCTAGAAGGCTCTGAGTAGCTTTCTCTGCTGCAGCTGTGTATAAAATATTTAAAATGTTGTATGGTGTAAATAAACTTTTGTCTACATATCAGTTTTTTTTTTTAGTGCATTTTATTTTGGATTTGTCGAACAGAAATTTACATATTTATAAAGTTTTCGTTTTCAATGCCGACACTGAAAATGTATTCAGAGTTTTAACAGCACGCCATTATTACTGGTTTGAACCTAGTGATTTCTCGGTGTAATAATAGGTTTGCATAGTGCTTCCGTATTTCTCACTTAAACGCCCTTCAAAACAGGGCTTGTCAGATATCTGCAACCATCATCCCTTTCACATCGTCATCTTCCTTTCTGTCTCGAGTCAAAATGACAAGTGGCAGGAAACCCCAGGCTACTCAACAGAAGGTGATTCGGGGGAATGGTTTAGGTGATTCAGTTTGCTGCGTGTTTCACAGAAAACGATTTCTACTGGAGTTCTTCATGACATTAGCATCAGCGAACTTATCTGGGACCTTAAATATCTGCTGTGCATACACCTCCTGAGCAGAAGGGAAGGGATAATGGGTGTGGCTGCCTCTGGTTTGGAAGGGAGGAGCCTGAGACGAGCCACAGCCCAAGCAGTTCCCAGTGCCCTCCCTCATAGCGATGTCCCTCGCGTGCTCAGATACACTGTCAACGAGGGCCAGAAGGAAGTCAGCAACTGTCAGGGCTTTGGTGTGTCTGGACAGTGTCTCTTGCACATTGAAGGTAATGGAAAGAAGATTGGGGGTGTCCTCCGGTGTCCCAGAATGCTTGACTGGATTAGCATTCAGCTAGGCCTGAGCTGTGTGGTCTGTGTGAGGAACTCCCACGGATCAGTTCCTTCTCCTGGTGACCTTGGGGACTCTGGCATGCAGGATGAGTGGAAGAGACCACGGTGCTTCAGTGTTTAAGTGCACCCCTGAGCTGCAGCCTTAACCACATGGCTCAGGCAGAACCCCTGTCCCGAGCGGAAAGTGTTCTCAATGTCAGGGCGTTTAAAGTATATTTTTTTCATCAGATTTTAAAGATAAAAGTGGTATCATTCTGCAAAAAAAGGGAGAATAACAAAGGGTTTTCAATAAATGAAATGTTAATTACGATAAGGTCTATTGAATTTATGAGATGATTATTTTTGGTAAGAAGGAATATTTGATAAATTGTCCCCCTTCTCTGACTCTCTCTTCCTCCTTTTTTTACACCCCCTTCCCTGTCTTACATGCACACATGTACACACATGTCTCCTCGCGTGTGTCCACACACTTTAAAATCCACAGTTCATTGCTCTATCTTGGAAACCTATAACTACGAATGAAGACTATAGAAAGCCACTGACTCCAATTAGTAAGACCTTAATGGTTTTGAAAAATCGCATTAGTCAGAACTTTCGAAATGTAAATTCAGCACGCTTAAAAATATATACATTCAATACATTAGATTAATATTTCTTCTAAGACATTGCTGTCCTAAAATAAACCCTTTCGTATTCTTAGTCTGAATTTCCTTAGTTCTACAAAGTTGGTAATCCATGACCGTTAAGCAGAAATTGCTTCCCAAAATATTTGCGACTGGAAGTTTGGGTTTTTGAGGTTTCCCAAAACCTTGGTATGGTTCATTTTTCTCTTCTTTTCTTTTCTTTTCTTTCTTTTTTTTTGGGGGGGGGGATTCTTTCATTTGTTAAAATACGGGTTGAAAGTACCCAGGAATCCTAACTTCAGGAAACCCTTTCTCATTTCTTCCTTTTCACATTCTGTCCCACTCTTTCACACGCCTGTGTGTGCTCACGCAGACACATCTTCAAGGCTGATTGTAGCTCTTCCCTTAGATGGGGACAATGACCCAGTCTCAGTTCCTACCCAGTCTGCTGCCGTGTAACAATATTCCAGGGTCTTCGGGTCCTTGTACTAGAAGTTTTCACCCTGTCCACATGTCTACATTTTACTTACGCTTAAGTAAAACATGAATTTCATCTTCATGACGTTTTCCATGATTTTCTGAGCTAAAATTAATTTCTCCTATAAGGACTCTTTGGACACTGTTTCTGTAGTTCTCTTAGGACCTCTCAAACCTTCTCTCTTGTTACTTATTTCTGACATTCTGGTAGACCATCAGTGCCTAGAGGGCAGAATTCATGTCAGATTCATTTTCTATTTCTTAAGGGACATAGCACGATGATTTTCACACAATAAATGTTTGTAGAAGTATCTGTGGCATCTATTGTAGTATTCCTTACAGCCGTGCACAGCAAAGCAGACCCACTTAAATACTGAACAGTGATGGATTTGCTATCCCAGTTAGTATTCCGTAGGCTCTATGTTTTAGGTAACTGAAAACGGATAAGACACTTGTGCAGGAGGAGTTAGAGAAAGGACTGAAGGAGCTGAAGGGGTTTGCAACCCTACAGGAAGAACAACAATATCTACCAACCAGACCCCTCAGAGCTCCCGAAGACTAAATCACCAACCAAGGAGTCCACATGGAGGGACCCACGGCTTTAGCTGCATATGTAGCAGAGGATGGCATTGTCCAGCATCAATAAGAGGACAAGCCCTTGGTCCTGTGAAGGCTCATTTCCTCAATGTATGGGAATGTCAGGGTGTTGAAGTGGAAGCAGGTGGGTAGGAGTGGGAGCATCTTCATAGAAACAGGAGGAGGGGACAGGGGAGAGGGTAAAGGGGATAGCATTTGAAATGTAAACACATAAAATATCCCATAGAAACAAATTAAGAAAGAAAGAAAAGAGACTTGTGCAAACTAAGCAATCTTATTTAAGCATTAATAATATTTTACCGTGCACCATTTCTCTTTGTTCTTAGTACTAACGTGTGAGTCCACAGATAATTATCCTATGGGACCAGAGATATGGCTCAGCAATTAGGGATACCTTACTGCTATTTCAGGGGACCCACATTCAGTTCTCGGCACCTATATCAGGTGGATCACAACTACCTATAACTCTCTCAGGAGACCTGATGCCTCTGCCATCTGTGGGTTCTGCACACACCTACCCACACATGATATCCATATATGTATTGATTATCATAAAGAGATGGAGACACTAAGAGCCTTCCCTACCATAAATAAATGATACCCCAGTGTGAGAACTAACTCCTAGGTGCAGGCATTGCCCCGATACCATAGGGTTTTCCACGTGACCCCCCTTCAGATTATGAATTTCTCCAACATAACTGTAGATATTCTGTTGGAATATTTTCAGAGGAGAAACAGAGGCTTTAAAATAGAATCCTGTCAGCTGTCAGGGGGTAATAGGACAGGAGCTGCTACATCAGAAATGTGTAACCTATTCAGAGTGGTAGCCAGTCCTAAGTAGATCTGGCTGTCATCACAGATGTGGTTTTGCTTGTACTTGATCTAGGTACAGATAATACCGCTCTGGTTCTGTTATCGCCAATTCAAGTGCCATTGGAGGGAGGCAGATGAGATTATGAACCAACAACATTTGGATTACCTTCCGTCTATCTGTAAAATCAAGCAGTCAAGATTAAAGGATCAGTTATTAAACCCCATGCTTCAGGAGTTTAATTGCAGATTTTAAATCTACAGTTCCTCAAAAAAGTCGTTTGTCTCTAGTTCTCTGCAATTCCTGTCAGCATCGACTAATAAAATCCTACCAATTCCTCATAGTCCGTGAAAGTTACGAAACTAATGTGTCTCTGGTGTTTCAGTCTCCACAAAGGTTTCCATGGTGATAAAAACCATCTTGTCCCTGAGATCCTTCTAGAGTTAGATTTGTAGCTATGATAAGTGCAGCAGTAAATAGATTTCAGGACCAAGAAAATTAGAATGTAGGGCTGGACAAAAAAGGGGGGAGGGGTCTGGAAATCAATGAACGTAACAATCATGTTCGTGTATCAAACAACAAGCACGGTGTTAGAGAAAGAGAGATTCATTTGAGAATCAATGAGCGAGGGCATTATTTCAAGGTGAACAGGACAAGCATCTCTGAGGTCAGGCAAAAAGCACTCTTCTTTGTGACTGTCATGAAAAGGAGAATAAAAAGGCAGGTGTGAAGTGATTTAAATATGTCAGGGAATCTCTCTCTCTCTCTCTCTCTCTCTCTCTCTCTCTCTCTCTCTCTCTCTCTCTCTCCTCTCGCTCTCAGAGTCACCTCTGAGAAGGGGGTTTTTCTATCTCCCAGGACTTGATCAAACTTTTCAAAATGTGTTTCAACTCAAGGCTAATTCAAAGATCATGGCCCTGAGAAAACAAGCTATCCAGGTAAAGTTGGTTTAAATTCATCACATGTCTCACAGTAGGAGCAAAGGGTTCAATCTCTGGGACTAAGAATGGGCCTGGGGAGGTCTGTGTCTGACTCATCATGGAGCCTGTAAGCAAGGAGTTCATCCCCAGGGTCATCTAAGAAATGTGGGGAGGGGCAATCTTTGTAATAAGTACTTTCTAGAATACAATTGGTTTGGCGATTTCCTGGCACCTGCCGTTTTCTCAATGCATAGAATTCTAGAACAATCCAGCCCCAATATATGAAACCTGAGATGTTATGAGACTGAAGAGAGGCAGCTGGATCCATGACTGCACAGAATACAAATATGGGGGACTCCTAGAAGCATCCTGGGAATCAGCAAGACCAAGAGGATTCAAGTCCAAATGGACCTTCCCAGGCCCATTCTTAGTCCCAGAGATTGAACCCTGTGAGACATGTGATGAGTTTAAACCAACTTTACCTGGATAGCTTGTTTTTTTAGGGCTCTGAGGGAAAAGAAAGAGGGAGATTGGTTAGGACAAAAGTGACTTTGTACCAGCCAAAAAGCATCTGCTTCCTCTTACACTGATACCATAGTCACTCAAGGTACCTTTGTACAGCCACGA
The DNA here is from genome assembly GCF_011064425.1 of Rattus rattus. Classification (NCBI taxonomy): domain Eukaryota; kingdom Metazoa; phylum Chordata; class Mammalia; order Rodentia; family Muridae; genus Rattus; species Rattus rattus. Next base: position 102,368,548 of record NC_046157.1, on the reverse strand, counting down.
AACCCTTATCTTTCCAGATGTTTTGTGCGTTTGTAATTTTCTAGTGATCTAACGGAAAGACCAGCTCAGGTTACCTGCGGACAATCAGTGCAGTTTTGCCTTAGAATGGATGGCTTCAATCCAAGATAAATCCATGCACATCGGCTCACAGAGAGTTGTAATTTATTATAGGGGTAGAAATTAAGTCTTCTGAAATTAGAGGAATATTTTCAAACTTGCCAGTGTTCAGCCAACGGTGATTAAGAGAAAGCCTTGTCTTAAATTAGAAAAAAAAAAATAGGCATGGTCATTTACCAGAACTAGTTCTAAAGTCACAGTGGTAGATACTTACAGCAAAGGGACAGCACCTGCTTTTGTTTTTAAAGATGTATTTACTTTTATTTTATCTGCATGGATATTTTGCCTCCATTTGTGTTGTGGCATCATGGGTATTCAGGACTTTTGAGGACAAGGAAAAGGCACAGATTCCTTGTGACCAAAGTAACACACAGCTGTGAGATACTGTGTGAGGTTGTGAGACACCATGTGCATGCTGGGAATTCAAGCCTGGTCCTCTTGAAGATCAGCCAGAGCTTTTAATCACTGAGCCACCTTATCAGCACCAAGGCATGCTGCTAATCTGAGCCTACCAATCATCCCTAGACCTAGTGTCCCGATTGTTTCTGTGGTGTTGGGACGCTGTTGGAGACATGTTGAAAAGGCGCGACACTGGTTTGTGAGTCAGTCCTTAAAATGTCAACGAGAACTTACATCCAGGACAAAACCAAAAGTCACACTGGGAGCAATACTGCCATAAGAGAAGAGGTTACAAATCAGTCTGAGCTGATACAAAAGACTGGGATGTTTTTAAGAGCAAGGGGATAGCTATGGACTTCTCTGTTAATTTCTCGAGCAACAAAAAAGCCCCCTCTTTTTCTATGTCCAGACATACAAAGCTTAAAGTTGCAGCGACACTCCTAACAGAATGAGGCTGCTGCCTCCCATGGAATTACAAGGTAGACACACACACATTTTTCCTTGAATATTACATTCCAAAGGGATGGCTCCAACATCCTTGAGAGAGGGAAAAAAAAAAAGCCTCTGGCAGGTAAAACTGGTACGAATCTGGTTTTAAAATTTCATAGCCCAGAGAGGCAGATAAAGAATTTACAAGTTTTCTAAAGTAAAGGCTAGGAGAAGGGTGAGATGAGAGCAGTACAGAAAAGGCTTGTCTAAAGTTTACTCAAGTTGGAGAGAACATCAAGACACTCTCGATACAAGTCGGCTAGCAGAATGGCACCAGAAAAGGAGCTATATTGAAGGAGACTGCCACAAACTCGGTGGTGCAAAGCACAGTCACCTCAATGCTGTCAGAACATCTGCCACTCTTGTCCTTCCACCTAGAACAGAAGTTGCTGGGTCAAAACAGCTCTCCGGTTAGACACCACCCACGCAGCACACGAAGAAGACGCGTGGAGAGCCATTGTTGAGTCAGTCTGCCTCTGAGCTGCCCACCCCCAGGAGAAGTGCAGACCTCTCTATTCTGGAGTGACTTTTCACAAAAGGAAAGACGCACAGTTGACAATCCAGGGTCACCACTTCAATCCCCATGTTCGTGGTGTGACATCTTGGAGTTGCGCCAGTTTTAGAAAACTGAAAAAACAAAAAAGTGTCTCAACTGTCTCCTACTCCTTCGGATACCTAGACTGATGCTTTGAAGGTCATGAGACATTTTAAATATGTACTGGAATAAAATGTTACCCCAAATAATAATAGTAAACTTCTGCTCTGTTCTGAATTGGAGAGGTGAGTGGCTTATAAAGATATATCCATTAATTTTTTCCAGTGCATTTATGTCAAACCTGGGGCAGGAGGTCCACATCCTTAAGAACCAAGTGATTCAACCGTGAACAAGAAACAACCCCTATTTCTAAGGGACTTAGCCCTGCTGAGAGCACACAGGCTAACAGAATTTTAATCTCATAATATAGCTGCATAGGAAGGAGGAAAAGAAGCCAGGAGAACACTGGAAAATGTCCAGGTACATATAAATAAAAAATAGCAAAAAGGAGAATCAAGGTGACAGAGCTACGCCAGCCCTAAAATGTCTGCCTCGAGGTCCTAGACTCTGTCTTGGGGCTGTGCCATGGGATGCCTCTGAGCTCCAAGCAACCAGTGCAAATATAGAAACTGCAATTAGCCGTGCAGTTCACAGTGTCTCCAAGATCGACGCCAGCGTCTCCTCTGCGAGACAACCAGGAAGAGCCTCCTAAGAACTGTTATGCTTATCCTACAGCACCAGCAGCCTTACATTTTCCCAGAGTTTTAGAGAGATACCATGATGTCATTTCTTATAGGGCAAGGTGGTCTCTAACTCACGCACTAACACAAATATACCATACACTAGGTGTTCACTTAATCAGCCTAGACATCGCTTTCATGGTATTTTTGAAGGTGAGATTAACATTTAGATTTAAATTGCTGGACTTTGAGTAAAGCAAGTTATTCTCCATAGTGTGGGTGGGCCTCGTCAAATCAGTTAGGGAGGGGGTGGGTGGGTGGGGGAGCACCCTTATAAAAGCAAGGGGAGGGGAGATGGGATAGCGGGTTTCTGGAGGGGAAACTGGGAAAGGGGATAACAGTTGAAATGTAAATTAAAAAATATTTAAGAAAATCAATTGAAGACCCTTAGAAAAGACTTACTTCCCCTTAGAAACAGGAGAGTCTTCGTCCTAACTGGCCCCATTCTAGAGCTGCGACAAGAGTGCCCTTCTTGAGTTTCCTGCCTGTAGATTGCCCTGCAGATACTGATTTTGCCACCTCCTATATTCACGTGACTCCATTCTTAAAAGTAAATCTCTCCCTTTCCATGCAAACAGCTTTTCTTCTTCCTCTGGAGAAACTTCATGTGTACAACTAAATGCAGTTGCGGACATTTTCTGTCAAATCAAACTTGCATTAAGAATGGTCTTCAATACTCTAGATAGAAAACAAACAAAAATGGGAGAATATCTCTATCCATTCCACATTGGGAATTCACCCATGCTCATGAATGGATGCTCAAATCCAAGCTGCCAGCCATAATTAAGCTCCTTCTATGTGATCATGATTTGTGCGCAAATGTTTACTTAATAATAAAAATTAACCTAATATCACATTCCCTCACTATTTTTATTTTGCAAAGGTAGAACAGAGCTGACAAACTTTTCCAACATTGAACAGGTAACGAGAGGTACAGCATAGCCTTCTCTTCGAGACAAATCACCAATGGCTAGCCTGTGGTAAAAAAAAAAAAAATGTGCAATTTTCAGTCAGCTAAATATTGAAAGTTGATCTGACTGGCAAATGTTTAGGAAGAATGAAAGGTTGGCTCTGCTCCGATGAGCTCTAAGTAAATGAAGAGTAGACTGAAGAATCCTACAGAAGATGGTGAATGAATGACCAAGAAGGTCCTGACACAAGTTTGAGTTTGGTTCAAAGGCTAATGTAATGTTTATTTATAGTATTATCATGTATTCAAAAGCATCTTTTCAGGATGAGTATTCAAGGTACATTTAATATTTTATGTGGGCAGGCATTGCTGGGGATGGAACCTATAACCTTGGGCATGAGAGGCAAGCACTCTACAGCAGAGCCACATTCCCAGTCCAGCATGAATTTTAAGTGATGCAATTTTACACTGATACAAACTGGATAAACTACCTTCAAAGTACAATCCAGGATAATTAGCATTAATTGCTCAGTTAGCCAAGGAAGGCACGAAAATCACGGATTTCAGTTTATGCTTGTGACGGTAATTCTGTCGGTGGATGAGAGATCTGTTCTACTCATTCTATTTTCATAGCCATAAAATCATGTCATAAAGAGAGAAGAATGCTGCAGGAGGTGACTCACGCCTGTCCTTCTGTAAGCTCAGGAGGGATATGACATAGCCCGTCCCATCAAGAAATCATAGTAAATCATTAATATGGAGAGATGCTATGGGACTTTGGTTTTGTCCCACCGTGAATTATCTGGTATTTCCTTGGAAATTTATTGAAAACTTCAACTCTTGAGATATAATTAAGACGACTTATGTGTGAGTCAAATAATCATAAATAAAAGGTACATATTGTCCTGAGGTATGTTTTTATTTATTTGGGGGTTTGTTTCTCCTTGAAGAATTGCTTTTAATGTGTGTCAGGGGGAGAGAATGTAAAAGCAATCAAAGAAAGATGAGCTGTGTGCCTACAGCTCCAGGCATTCCTATCAATAATGCTCCAAGCCCAGTTGCAGCTCTGTTGTTGTTGTTGTTGTTGTTGTTGTTGTTGTTGATGATGATGATGATGATGATGATGATGATGATGTTCTGGGGATTGGAACAGGACCTCGGTCATACTAAGTAAGTGTTCCACCACTGAGTTGCATCTGCAACCCCTGCCCTACCTTTCTCATGTGATGCCTAGCAACTACTAATACTAATTCTGTATTAAGAATTAAGTGACATCTCCCGAAAGAGAATCTGCATCAATAACTTCCTTTAACATTAGCCCAGGCAAGTAATTCTGGAGGTTATCAAATTGCTAGGTATATTGGCAGATCAAGTTTTGTATCTTCTACGAAATCAAAATCCACAGTTGCCATTTGAGCTTTATAAATGGGGAAGGTGAACGAGTTTAGATCTATTTCTATGCAAACCCCGACTGCCTGCTGTCTTTAATTACAACAGCTAAGATTTTTGCCCAGTGAGTTCTATGCTAGAGACTGACAAAGATTTTCCAAGGCTGCCCTAGTACATTTTCTCCTTCATTGGAACACAGGGAAATTGAGCACCCGAGGCAGCTGACAGAACCTTGCCTAGCAATTCCATCCTCTCAATGACCCACAGGTCTGAATAACAGAAGAAGAAGAAATGCAGAGTCACATCTGTCATTAGCATCTAGTCATCTCATCACTCAGCAGAGAGATCCTGCACCCATCCTCAACGAAAACTGGGAATATTCTCAGGGGTCCTCATCAGCGTCCACTATGAAGCCATTGTGCCAGGAACTGTGCTTTTGTTGTAAGATCTTGGAACGTGGTGGGTGTTTAGGCTACTTTTCATTTCCCTCTGTTTTCAAAGTTCTGAGGATCCGATCTCCAGACAGACATGCCGGTCAGATGCCCCATCTGATGAGAGGTGTTGAATAGTGCATCTCAATGTAATCTCATCTATGGTCTGCCATCAGATGGCTGAAATCTTGTTCCACTTTTCTTCATGGAGTGGCACAAATATTAAGTTGGCCATTGGTCATGCTATGGATTGAGATTCTCAGACACTATTACAGGCTTGCCACTTCGCTCACCTGCGTACTCACCTGCCAGGAAGCTCATTAACTTGGCCGCCTTAAAGAGGCAGAGCAAGAGTATCACTCACATGAGAGGTGCTTCTGATGGAGCACCAGTCTCGGGACAGGACAAGTGCTTCCCTCCTACGGCTAAGGAGGAGGAAGCCAAAACAAACCTCTTCCCCTGCCAAGTTTGGCAGAAAACCAGAGAGTACTTCACAGAAATCCATTCTGGTGCTCCTTAACAGGGCCCCAGGCAATGTTTATTAGCACGGTTTGTTTTCATGGAGTTGCAGAATATAGATCTGATGAAGAAAATTTAGGCTCTCTGAACATATGAATATTAAGTAGTAAGTGGTCTTCCTTAATGCAGTTCCTAGAGCATTGGATCCTAAAGATAATTTCATATAACTTCCTTTAGAGGATAACCCAACGAAATGAATATTTCCATTCTCAGTAACCACACACATTTTCTCAGGAACTCAAGCGGAGACCCTCACTGTTTAGGCAACATGTTTCTGGGACATCACAGAGCTGAGGTTGCACATCTTTCTGTTGAGATCCACATTAGGACAGCCATGTGTTTATGAGCAGGATGCTAGCCCTCGCCTACAACTCCAAAAGCTTTGCTTCAGCACAGCTGTGCAGGGACCTTCTTGGCCCTGTTTTAATTAGCATCATTAACTTCCTATTTTACAGCCCTAGCATTGTAGAGTTTCCAGAATTTATTTGACAGTCAGAAAAATCTCTGAACATTATTTCATCATTGGGGAAAGTTCTCCTGCTTTATTTGTGCCTATGAGGAAAACTCATAGGCATCCACAGGCACCTACCTCACAGCATATAATATTCCTGCAAAATTCTATATGCTTACATGCTCCCTGGTCAAGCAATGGGTAGTCTAGAAATATTTGATGGGTTGAGAGTGAAGACAGTTGAACAATGTACTCCATTTCTTGTTCACGGCCACAGATTCAAGTAAAGGTCATTTAGAAATGAGCCCTCGTCTACGTCCCCCTGTTATGTTTACGTAATTCTCAGCTTTTCAAAACTCTACATATTAGGAGTCTCTATGCCAATAATTTTATTTTAAAACATGATGAAAGATAGTTTCAAAAATGAAAATCAGATCCTAATAAAAATCAATTTACCAATCTGCTTGGTAATTGGTGTCTTTGCTTTTATTTTCAGAGTCCATATTCAATTAACCTTATCAATATTTTTAGGGACCAATGGAGGAGAGACTAGACAGAGAAAGAAAGACAGACAGACAGACAGACAGACAGAAAGAAAGAAAGAAAGAAAGAAAGAAAGAAAGAACTAAAGAAACAAAGAACTAAAGAAACAAAGAACAAACAAAGAAACAAACAAAGAAACAAAGACAGAAAAGAATAGGAGAAAGAATTGATGGCTGAATTGAGAGAAACACAAACAGTATATAGAGAAAGCAATTTGGAGACAGCACAACTGTTTGCTTCTTTTAGCCAAAAGCATGTAAGAGTCCTGGGGTCTACAAAGCATCCTCACTGTGGAGAAACACTGTGAGGAAAGAAAGCTCAGGAGGCCTTATAGTGTAGCAGAATGGCAAGGCCTGGTGAAACTTTGAAGGGGAAGAAAAGACGGAGATGGGTCACCAGCAGGGATGGTCAGCCAAGGGGTTCTTTCAAAGGCTGGCATCAGGGTGGCTCCAGCTGTGTGGCAGTTACTCTTGTGAGAAATGAATGAAGCACCCTCGTTTTCTAACACCGAATTTGCATCTGTATCTCTAGAGAACACTGGTTCTCTAGGACATGGTATAATGGAATTGCAAAGACATTATGGTGCCATATAAATGTTATGAGTGTCTGGAGAAAATCATGCCATTTTTCAACCTTCTTGAGGAATGTTTCTGTATTTTGCTAAAGTCACAATCAAGATTAAGCACATGATTATTCCGGCTCGATTCTTGACTCCTTATGAAAATGAGCACTTTATTCTCAGTCGGTTCAAGCAATAACTGCTCTGATTAGCTCCATACAATGGATTAAAAGAATATGTTGGACAGGGAAATATGAGACAGAGATGAAAAGTAAAGAGAAAGTAAGAACCAAAGGGGCATGTTCCTGCTTCTCGAGGTGTAGGAGGTAAGGCAGCATAGTACATGAATGAAACGCAAGATGCTGACTCTGCGGTCTCCCGAGAGTCTAAATTAGAGTCTACAATGACGATGAAGAATTTGATTGCTAAAGTTTATATACACCATGATTCATCTTATTCGAAGATAATATCAAGGGAGTGTTTATCACCAAAGGAGTATGACTGTATTCCCATTGTAAACGTTACTAACCCCTAAGGCTTATGGGATGCTGCAATGAAGCCAGCCCTGGTTAGAAGGCATGTACACAGTTCTACACTCCCTTCCTGAGGGGAGACATTCATGATAACACGAACCTCATCTTGCTCTTCGGCAAAATTATTTTTCTTTCACTTAGTAGGTGTTGCTTTTGAATGATAGTGGGGTATTTTGTTTGTTCATTTGTTTGGTCGGTTGGTTGGTTGGTTGGTTGGTTGGTTTTTTGGGGGGTTTTTTGGTTTTTTGTTTGTTTGTTTGGTTGGTTTGGTTTTAATGCTACAGAATGCTTCAAATTCTGTCAAAAGGAGATAAAAGTATTTTGTATGATAATCACTGCAAACCGCCATTTTACAGGAGTCAACTCAGTATCTATCACTTGGTCACATAACCTAATCAAAAACGGCTGAAATTCTATCCTTCTCCTGGAAGAGTAGACAGTGTTAAAAACAAGAGAAGGCCAGCCATCCCCCAGCAACAACTACTCACTCCTTTTTCTGAAAAAGGAAACAAACAAACGAAGCCATCTCTGTTCCTTTTCTAACTAAGACAACAAAAGCAATTGGAAGCCAGTTTGTGAGAAACATTTTAGCCATCAGAGACTATTCCTGACATAAGGAGAAAAATCAAACAGGCAGACTAGAGTGTTAGTGTGGAAAAAAATTGAGAAGCAAGCAGCCTGATGCTCCCATTAGTTGTAATGGGACGACAACCCTAATGAGATGGTATCATCCCCTTATTCATAAGAAAGTTTTACTTCCTTGGCTTCCAGGCCAAATCAACTTTCTAATATGAAGTCATAGTGTGCGTTATAATTTAACTATGCATTAATCATTTATTAATTTATGCCAGGAGTTAGTTCCTGGTGACTTATATCCTGCCCTTGCCCTTCCTCTGCAGACCTATCAGGTGCAATGGGAAGCAGCAACAACTCTCTAAGCTTGCATTGTGTGCCTGCCATACCAGCTTTGGGAACATTCTAGAACAGTGTCCCCAGTGCACTGACACACCTAAGTTCCCCTCACACAGGAGAAGGTTTGGGGCCCTTGCTACAATTGTGTCTGCTTTTTAGACACAGAGTTTGCCCTAGTGTTACCAAAAGAAACGCAGGGCCTCTGTTCTTTACAGAAAGAAAGTAACAAAAAGAATCACTTGCCTGGGTTTATTCAAAAAGCCACCAGTAGGTAGGCATGTTGTTCCTTGAAGCAGTAAAGTAACAGAGAATTCCCTTTTAGATACTTACTGTCTGTCCCGCAGTGAAAGCTCATGCTGAAATTTGAGAAAGTTCCCTAACTACATGATAATAAAGACCATAGAACTTGATTTAATATCTCTCAGTAGTCCACACTGAAAAGGAAAAAGGCATAGCAGGTTTTTTGGTATTCTGAGACGTTTAGAGGCACTTGAAGATTTCAGATAGTGGAATCTTTCTTTCTCTTTCTTTTTTTCTTCCTTCCTTCCTTCCTTCCTTCCTTTCTTTTTCCTCCCTTCTTCTCCTCCCTTCTTCTTCTTCTCCTCCTCTTCTTCCTCCTCCTCTTCTTCCTCCTCCTCTCCCTCCTCTTCCTCCTCCTCTTCCTCTTCCTCCTCCTTCCTCCTTCTTCCTCCTCCTCCTTCTTCCTTCTTCTTCCTTCTTTTTTAACCTAACTTATGCTTTTGCCACAGACAAGCAAATTATTTGAACCATTAAAACACAGCAGGGCATTCTTCTGAACCAGGTGGGCCAGGAGGTGAGCATGGCTGCAATCAAGCGCCCCAGAGCCAAGTGCTAACTGAGGAATATGCGTTCATCTCAGAGTCAGGCTCTTGGATTGCTTTGCATCGACTGTCTCAAATCAGAGCTTTGTGGAAATTGTTTTACCATCATGTTATGATGAGTGTAGCCCCGCACTTAATTCTCCAGTTTTCCAGAGGGAAAAAAAATAAACGTTTTCATGGGAAGTTCAAAATGGGAGTTGTGCAACTAATTCTAGAACAAAACTTTCCACAGCATACTCACTACCTCCCCTCGTGATCACTCAAGTCCTTGAAAAATTAAAATAAAGCAAGAAAGAAAACATGCTGACAGGAAAATTGCTTCTGAATTATCATGTACCCCAGACAGGAAGACATTTAAGAAAACAGTAAAAGAGTAATTAAAGGTATTTTTAAAAAAAGTTTCTAGCAAACTGATCTAAACTTTTGTTCCACTTCAGCTATAGGGCCAACACTGGAAGCTTGAGCCACAGGGAGTGGAGCCCCACAGAACACCAGAAGCTGTGTTTGCTGGGCTGCCATGTTTGCTGGGCTGCCATGTTTGCTGGGCTGCCATGTTTGCTGGGCTGCCATGTTTGCTGGGCTGCCATGATTCTACCCATACAGAAGCTATGCTCGCCACAGGTTTTTGTTGCCTCTGTTGTTTCATGACAAGGTCTTGCTTTGTGCCTAGAGTTGGCCTCAAACTGGCACTCTCCGTACACCTGGAGTGCTGCAACACAGTAGACTATTAAAATGTAGACTCTCTCCTTCTCATCATGATAAAAGGAACATGAGTTATCCAGACGCTACCACAGTGTGCTGTGAGAAACCTGTGCTCTGCCTCTTCCATTGTGTGTGAAAGGGACATGTATTTAAGGGTGAGCGATTTAAGACAAGTGATCAATTTTGCAGATTCATTAATGTGACTTATCTGTGAACCTATCTTTGTGTTGTTTCTTGATTTTATTTGACTCCCCCCATCCCCCAAGACTACGGAGAAGTCTTACACACAGTAAATGTTACCACTAAGGCTCTTCTATGATTAGTGGGCAAATAACTACAGAGTATAAAATGCAAACTCTGTGATAAAGTAATGTTAAACTTTGAGCATACATTAGGATCTGGGAAACGCAAGGGGTCCAGGTACCACAAACTGAGAAACACTAAGTCGGCAATAAAAAAAAATATAATTTTTTACCAGATAAAATACAGTAGAGATCAATTATTTTTATTTGCCTTATTGAGATACTGGGATAATTGATGGTAATTTAAATAAATGAAGTTACAATAAAACTATTTGGGAAGTGGGGAAAGACTAAATGTATGCTGATGTTTTACAAACTAAACTCTCCTTAAGTGAGAAGACTTAAGACCAGCTCAGCAAAAGGAAAATTACAATTGGTCCTATAGTCCCAGCCAATTAAGTACACCTAGAGAGGTAATGGATCTAATAGGAGAACCAATTGTTGTCACTCTCCTAAAACCCTGTCATTTTAAAATGCTCATACCCACAGATCCTCAACCATCACCAGAGAGAAAGAGAGAGAGAGAGAGAGAGAGAGAGAGAGAGAGAGAGAGAGGAAGAAGAAGGAGGAGGAAGAGGAAAAGGAAGAGGAGGAGGAGGGGAGGAGGAGGAAGAGGAGGAGAAGGAAGAGGAGGAGGAATGAAGGAACGAAGGAATGAAGGAAGGAAACTTCTTCTACAGCAGAAGTGGTCACAATACAGAGAATAACTGACCATGGGCTGCCCAGACCTCACTGATAACTCTGTAACATAACTTCTACACCTAAGACTTAGGACGCATTACAGAAGAGGGGACAGAAAGATTGGAAGAACAGAGGACCTAGAAGGCCACTGTGAGATTGTGTCTTTTCTGCATGAGTGATATACCAATAGTGTGGCCACCTAAAAATTAAAAAACAAATTGACATGCCAGTGTGGAAGGGGAATTCTCATAGGGCTTCACCCCTGGATGAAGAGATGTGGGACGTTAAGAGTTTCTAAGATGGAAAAGATGATTTTTCCCCCTAGGGGAAGCCGACTGACTGCTCATCCAATACCAAATGGCCAGTGCTAAAATCAAGTGAGAAACACTTACTGGGCTCAGCAAGCTGTATTTATAAATTTATTCATGTATGTTTGTAACAATAATCTTTAAAACCCATGAAGCTGAAAGGGAACGGGGAGGGGAGGGCAAGTGCTTCTTGACTAAGATCCAGAGGACCAAGAGATGAGGTAAATACAGTATAGACATTTGAAATAAAAAAATAAATAAATTTCATAAAAAGAAACTACCTAAAATCTGAAACTAATATAAGCATCATTTGTCTATAAGGTTTGATTAATCCCCAAAGACACTCTATAGGAGTGAAGACACATCTTGGCTTTCACTGCTTTCTATGAGTCATGCCTCTTACCTGTCTGTTCATCTCCCGTGCCTTCATCAGATGCTGTTCTAGCTGCACTGGTTTCCATGTGTACGCAGGCATCACTGTATGCTTACTCCGTGTTATCGGGTCAGCCTGGACCACACACAGCTAGTTTCCCATTCTCGTAGGCCTTTCTCACCAAGGCTCATCTGAGCCCTAGTCTGCACCTCTTTCCTTGTCTCATAGTTGTCAGCCTTCTGCTTTGTTTGTTCTCTATTGCTTCCACCAGAATCAAGCACACTAGATATCTTCCTGTTTGCTGCATTTCTCTGTATTCTCTGCTCTTGCCTTCTCTGACAGAATAGACATCCCATAAATGCGGGGGTATTTTAATCCACTTTATTATCGATGTACCCCATGCATCTAGAATAGTGCTTGTAGAGCCCAGGATGCCCAGAAAATGCTTTTTGAACATGAATTCGAATAAACAACAGGAATAATGACAGAAAAGAGCTAAGGTTGTTATTTCTCATGCAAAACCCTCGAGAACTATCTGAGCTTCATCTTGTGCATGTATCATCTTAATAAGAACAATGAAAAAATTATAAAAAGAAATGAGAAATTAAATTTTCCAAACCAGTAGAAAGTATAAATTTGGGAGTAGGAAGAGAAAGAATGAGAGAAAGCAAGGCAGGATGGAAACTGAGAAGGAAACAAAACAAGTTGGGGAAAGGCATTGAAAATGGGGAAAGAGGTCAAAGGTCAAGCCAGGAGCAGCCTGATCAGAAGCCCCATAAGAGAACAGAGTAGACCGTACTGGCATGGCTCTGGCTCTTATGACTGTCTTAAAAATTAGGTTTATTCAACCAGAGCTCCCAGGGACCAAACCACCATCCAAAGAGTCCACATGGACAGACCCATGGCTCCAGCTGCATATGTAGCAGAGGATGGCCTTGTTAGGCACCAATGGGAGGAGAAGCCCTTGGTCCTGCCAAGGCTGAACCCCCTCCCCAGTGTAGGGGAATGTCAGGGCAGGGAGGCAGGAAGGGGTGGGTAGATAGGTAGGGGAGCACCCTCATAGAAGAAGGGGGAGGGGGAAGAGGATGGGATAGGGGGTTTATGGATGGGAAACAGGGAAAGGGGATAACATTTGAAATGTAAATTTAAAGATCCAATAAAAATGTTAAAAATTTAGGTTTATTTAATGCAGGTTTTTTTCCCTCTTCACAAGTAATATTTATTTATAACAGACTTGGTTTCTTTGTTCCACAATCTTTAGAGATACTCCGCATCAGTAGCCAGAGGGAAAATCTGCTCTGAAGTCAAACTCATTCTGCCCCACTGCTTGGGAAGCTCATTAGCTCAGTGCAGAGCCAGTTCTGCCACCGGAGACTGTAACAACTCTTCATCCTCGGGGCCAGAATCACTAATACCAGGGCCTGGGGCATTGCCAGGAAAGGCTAATCCTGCCTCATCCTACCCGGACCTGGAAATCCCCAGGTTTTCAGGATCCCTGCTGCCCATGTCAGCTAATGCTCTCTGTGAGACTGGCATGATGCTTCTGCTGCTGTATACTGGCCATCAGGTGAGGGGCAGGATACAGGTTGAAGGGTGGGTATTTGGATAGGAAGAGAGACAATCAGAGAGCCTGTTGGAGGTGGTAACACAAAGGAGCAAATGGAAACCCCATGGGCTTTGCCTTCACTTGAAGTGACCCCAGTATAACGCAAGATGGCCACTGCTTGGTCATCTTACAGTCCCCTCTTAGAGTAGGCCACAGAGGTCATCCCCTGGTTAACATCCTCCTTTACAGAGATGGTACCACCTTTTACCTCAAGTGTAAACACAGTTGGCCTTTCAGAGCCTGGGAAGAAGTCAGATAAATTGGTAAGGGTTAATGGGGCTTCCTGGAGTTGATGGTCTCGGCAGAGCTCATGCCCAGGAGAGAGGGAAGCTTATGGCTACCAATGTATAGGCCCCAAACTACAGCTTTATAAGATATATATGTAGGGTGATGTCATTATGCAGGTGAAGGCAGACAAAATACAACGAAGCCTGCCATTGGACGGGAAGGAAGGGAAGTGGGAACAGAGGTTTCAGAAGGGACGGAGGGGCCGGAGTGAGGAGGGGAGCTGGGAGAACATGGCGGCAGAAGTTAAGATTCTTCTCTGCGCACAGATACAGCTTGTTATGACCATTTTTAAGGGATGCGTGTGTACGGGATTTTGGGCTGTCTAGATGAGCAAATTGTACCTTATCAATCGGATCAGAGGTTATTATGTGGTGTGTTCTTCCACATGGCGACTTGAGTTCAAGAGAGTGTGTAGTGACAGGATGCACTGGGTTCGCCATGGAATTGGGATGTGTGTGCCCGTCATGGTAACAACCCACCAAGGGAACTGTGAGAGGATGGCTCAAGGACCAGCCGGGTCAGAGGGAGCATGGGAGAGAACGCATGGACAGTACTTGCGGGAAGCAGTCACTACGAGTGCCTTTTTATATTTTACCACGATATATATACTTGAGCGTGAGCACATGTGTACATGTGAAAATGACACTATGACCAAGAAAATAAATAGATGTGCCGCCTCCAAGAGTTTTTGTGTGTATGCTTATATGTCTCTTTTTATTGTTATGGCCAGAGAGATCATTTAGAATGAAATCCATCCTGTTAAATATTGAAATGCAAAATAGGTTATGGTTAAGTATTACCTCCTACAGAAGATCTCTAGAACTTATTCATCTTGCATAACTGCAACTTTCTACCCTCTGTTGACTTTGTGGGAACTCAGAAATAGGATTTTTATGGGTGAAGGTATATCCACACAGGGCACAGAACTCTGCAAACAAAGCAAACACTTGATTTTCCTCCATGATGTAACCCTGTTGTAGGAAAAACCTTTGCAGCAGTCCTCATAGGCTAAATCCTGGAGATTATGACAAATGACAAATGAACGTGTCCTCACAATCATTCTTGGGGTTGGTCTTGTGTGCTGCTGTGTATTCAGATGCTGAGTTCTGTGCCCCAAGACCGAGTTGCAATCTGGATATGGGTGATGTATTGACCAATGTGATGCAAACAATGATCCCCAGTAATCTCTGGTTGGGTAATAAAGGTCTGGAGCCTGGACAGGGGAGAGAGGAAGGTAGGGCTTGATATCTAGTTGAGGTCTCAGATAGAGACCAGAAGGAGAATGATGAAAGGAGGTAGAAGAGGGAAGGTCATCATGAGGCATCATGAGCAAGTGGACAAGAGAAGCTCACCCTGAAGACATACATGGATCAGGGCAAGCCAGGACAGACTCAAACAGCCAAGAACATAAGGCCTGTCGCTGAAGCGTAGGTTAGACTAACTCAGAATCTGCTCAGTCTAGGCTTGTTAATAAAAATCCCGGGTTATCGTGTCTTTTGTTTGGGAGCTATGTGGGATAGAGTGGGAGCAGAACCCCCATGAAATTGATACTGCACCCTGAGAATGAGCTGCCAACAGGGCATTCCACTCCAGAAAGATGACAGCTCTCTTCTGCAACCAAAGTTCAAAAAAAAAAAAATCCATGGCAAGGCAATGTGAAAATGATCAGTATCAAAATCATACCTGTTTTATTAGAAGGAGGCAGCATCTAAGAAAAAGAAAATGGAAAGTATCAAAGAGAGGAAATGAACCAGAAGTCAAGACTACACACATATTTGCTGTCACTTGCTCTCCTGTTCAAACAGAAGGGAAAGGGTTAAGGGAAGAAAACAAAAGGGGAGTGCACCAGATGCAGCCAAGGGACAGAGAAAGGGCAGAAAATCCTTAGGAATGAGGCTTACATTCAATTCTATATCAGAAGTTTCCTATGGACAAAGGGAAGACAGGTATTTTGTTTATGGGTACAAAGTCCACCCCAAACCAAACCAATACACCAGTTATAAAGAAGCACCAGTCCTAAAACATTCATTCCCATTATTAATGCATCCATTCATTTCATAAATGGTCATTGAATACCCCCTGTGTTCAAAGAGCTTTGTTGAGAACTAGAGCACAGGTAAGAGGTGGAAGTGGATATGGTTCTAAGCCTTGTGGAGTGTGAGTTACTGCCATAAATTAATGAAATCAATGAGTTCTGTAGGGGAGAGAAGAACGGCGACAGTGCCATGAAAAATATCCATAGAGAATTCGACTCCTTCCCAAATTAAAGCTCGTGGCCATCGATAGCAATGACTGAGCAGTGGTCTGAAGAGGAGTAGTTTAGTTTAATACAAAGGCTTAGGGACTGGACAGAAAAGAAGAATGACTTATATGAATACGACCAGGTACTGAAGGACACATGGGAGTTGTTGAGGAGTTTGAGGCTTGATAATGCCCACTCTGAATGAAGCCCTGCAATTGTAGTTTGACAATGTCTTTATTTCAGGAAGCAGAAACATTGAAATGTTTAAGCAGGGAAGATCTGGTCTACCTTTTAACTCCATTATATTTTAGACACAAGAAGACTAGATTAGGTAACAGTAGATGGGAAAGACAAGTTAGGGTCTGTTATTAAATAAGAGTGCACTGTCTCCCTAGAAGATATGGTACACGTAGAAAGATATGCTCAGATTAAATTGTTATATAAGTAGTCAAATTACCTATACTTATGGTTGGTTGGCTAGATGGTGGGGAAAGAAAGTAAGCTGTGAAATATGACTACAGTGTCTAAATTTGGCAATCACATGGATGGTGGCAGTAGCCATTGTATAGACAACACTTTAAGTGCTAAATTTAAAGGCAGTCTGAGGGATAGCAGAACATTAATTTAATTGGGGTTTTGTTAGCTGTTTTGAGGAAGATGTAGACAAGGAGATGAGTAAGAATATACTCAACAGGAGATATTAATGAGTAAGTGCATCCCAGGAAGTCTTGCTTTGGAGAACACATGTGCCGTCCATCTGCTCGAGGGAGAGTCACTGAACCTGCATAAGAGATGTCATCCACAGAGTTCCAAATACTGGAGGGACTGTGACTTCTAACATACAATAAGGAGGTCAAGGAAGGGCACCAGGAGTCATCCATAGATCAACCAGACAACAGGAGGATGAACACAGTAGGACGCCAGCAGCAGCTTCATCAGAAAGAAAAGACACTCAACGAGTTTTCCTGGGCTTGGTCTGGTGATAAACAGTAGAATCTGACGTAAGATTTGGAAAGTTGCTCTTCTTTAGTGATTTATTCTCAAGGCTTAGTTAAATCCAGTAGGAATAGACAGTAAGTCATAAACAGCAAAACCGAGCGCAAGAAGCACTCAGAAACTTCCAATATCCTTGACTTCTCTGAAACACAGAGGAGCTGTACTGAGAAAAGTTGGTACCAGCATACTTAAAGAAGCATGCTGGTGAGCTAAGAATCATGAATTATGCATTGTGAACTATGAAACTGTAAAAAAAAAAAATGCACTCGAGTTCAATGGATCAAGGCTGTTTAAAATCAATTATAAATAAATAACATCACTGATAAGTATAATATGAATTCCAGAACAATGAAAAGTCAAAGATAACTTTTCTCCTGCCAGAAACCCATTCTTCTTTCTTTCTCAAATAAAGTCAAGAATTGCAAATATTGATAATGATATCTGGTCAAATAACTGTGTGTTCTGATGTCTGTTACAGCTACATACAGCAATGTGGTATGACTAGAAATCCTAAGTGACACAGGAACTTCTAGGAAGTCTCCTTATATGTAAAAGTGGCTTTCTTTTGCCTCTTTCTCATTCCTGTTGGCTGAAATTTCCCTGTGCCACTGGAGGAGCCACCAAGATCAATGAAGTTAAACGTTATGCTTAATGAGAAACTTCAGTTTCCTGGTGTCTTTGAGATGTCACCAAAGAGCCTGTCTGTCCGTAGAATACATTCACTTGTGAGGACAGCAATGCTATCTAGATTATTCTGTTGTTTTCTTAGGTCCTTACCATACACATCTTATAGTTCAAGCTAGGGTGTAATACACCAAGGGGAATTAATTATAGCACAGATAAAATTCCACTAAAATGTTGTGGGTGAGGCTTTAATGGGAGTCAAAGAATAATGTTCTTAAGTGCTGATGAATAAAATGGATAAAATATACCCCATCTTTGGAAAAATTAACAAACTTTAATTATTAAGTTCAATGCTAGTATGTCAAATGATTTTTTGTATTACATACACTTCTGATTTTCATAAAATTTACCATATCTCCTTTTTTCTAATATAACTTAGAGTTTCTAGTACTAGGAAAAAAATCTAAAATTTAGAAAGAAAATCAGAAGGGAAGTGAGAGGATAGGAAACAGATCACCAAATCCCTTTAGAGGCTCACAAACCCAGGAGAGCAGGTGCTGAAAGATACCAAAAGACCGCAGAAGAGAATTTTGAGTTTCCGTGTAGTCCTTGAAGACAACAGAGCCTGGGAAATGAGCCAGGTATGAGCTGGGCAAATGTCCCAGGAATTATAAAAACCGAAGAAGAGTGAGTTAGCATCCATTTTGAGGAGAATTCTAGACTAGATTTAGTCAATGAGTGGCTTGTGAGAATTTTAAGGGGCGGGGAGGAAATAATCTTTTAAGGAAGTGACTTGTTGCTGTTCCAACATGGAATGCACTGAATGCTTTTTGTCCCCCTACCATTTTCTGTCCTCACCAGGTACTATACCTCACCAGTTTGCTATTGCTTCTCTCTGCTGACTGTACATTTTCCTCACTTGAATATCCTATTCATACTGCACGTGTAATTAATTAGTCAAGGATAGCCAACAAAACAAAATGGCAAACCGCATATGATAGTAAACCATTTTAATTAAATTTATTCAGGGAGACTTATAGTTTATACACTATAAGCCTGTGGGAGGAACCGGTTCCAATTGGACACCATTAGGAAGTTAATCTCCCTATGAGGAGGGGAGGGAATATTTTTCAATTCTCAATTCATGTTCCTCAGCTTTTCTTTCTTCTGCCCCTTGAACTCAATTCAATGTGCACGTTGGGGGTTAAATTATAGAGGAGAGGAAGAAAGACCAATCATATGGGACAGAATCATTAAGTAACTGCTAAAAACACACATTAAGTATAATATACTTGGAATAAAGGTTTCTGAACGCCATGCTTAATGGCTCTGGACTAAAACTGAAATTTGATCAATTATGGATGAATTTATGAATAGTACCTCCTGGAATAGGAACAGTAAAAGCAGCAAGTAAAGAAATCATTATCACATTTGATTGAAGAACTTCACCGGCTTCATAATAAAAAAAATGTACATTTATAGATTGGTGAACATTTGAGATCATTTTATAGAGACTTCCCCTGATTAGGTTGAATCAATTGTATTATCCTTCACTGCCTAAGATGAGTAGCTATTCCAGACCATTTTTGTATTATCCTCTTAAACTCCCAAGGAAAACCCCCTGGCAGTTGTTTGAGTTTGGAGTTACTCTGGGAAAGCAGCTCTCTCCTTACACGCAGTTCAAATGCTACTGCCCAGAAGAATAAACCAGGCAAATGATATTTCCCCCAGACACTGGCTTCCAAGTCTCATTCCAGCCTACTCTGCTGACTGTCACAGCATTGATAGACTGTTCACTAGGCTCGATCTACAACAGCATTTCTACCCGACTGTTCCGTACTGCTCTCACAAACTCATATGGAGCAGGATAGAAGACCTCAGCATCCCAAGTGTCTTTATCTACCTTAGTCCATAGTGTCATCACCTCCATCCATTCTTTCTAATCAACCTCAACACCTGGAAGTTACCCACAATCCCCCTGTTTCCCTTCTGCCATTCCCATCAACCATGAGAACAATGGATACTCCCTCTAAATTTCCCATCAATCGACTTTATTATCTTCATTCCCTGGGCTGCTGCCCTAGTTCAATCTTCTTTCTATGGATGTCTGGAGTTATCTTTCTGAAATAAAAAGCTAAGTATTTCACAGCCATAAGAAACCATCTATAGTTCATGCTGCCAGTCTCTAATAAAGCTTTCAAATCCCTTTTGAATTGAGTTCTGCTTTGTCCAGCCTTATCTTTCTCCCTGTCTCTGGCTCTTTCTCCAGGCCTATTTTCACAGAAACACACACTCACACACACACACACACACACACACACACACACACAGCCTATATACTAATCAATAACTAAGCCTTCTAAGTAAAAAAAGATAATGATAATAATGATGATAATAATTTTAATAATAATGCCTTAACACAGAACCTCTCCTCTAGATGTAGAATTATGTCTTTACAAGTACCATTGACACAAGCAATAATGTTACTGCTTGGGTCAAATTCCACCGCCTTTGAGATGTCTCCTCTAATTCCTAAAGGCCAAATTAATAATTGTTGCTTTTATGTTGTCATAACAAGATTGCAATGATGTATTGCTGTTGTTGTTGTTTTGGTTTTGGTTTTTTGCAAAACAAGGTTTCTTTGTGTAGCCCTGGCTGTCCTGGAACTTGCTTGGTAGACCAGACTGGCCCCAAACCCAAACATCTGTCTACCTCTGTCTCCCTAGGGCTGGGATTAAAGGTGTGTGTCACCACTGCCTGTAAAATACAAATACTGTTAAAATGGATTCAGAAGTATGAGGGAAAATATAGGAATATGACCAGGATGTTTGTTTACAGTGTTGCTGGCTAGGCAGAATATTCTAGAAATATCATCTAGAGGCTAAGTAGTGGTATAGATGAGAGAGGGGAAATTGGCTTGGTGCTTAGCTTGTATTAACCATGTGTAATAGTTAACCTGTGGCTTTGATAGCAATGGAAAAGACACACAATGTAATATTCAGAAAAATTTGAAGATGTAGAAGAAGCTACACTAGGATAGGCATTATGGGAACAATGAAAGTTGTTTTAAAACAACTTGTGTCAATTGAGTTGACTTGCATTCAATAGCTAATATCAACTAAAATAATGCTTAATTGTTTACAGGAACTGTTGTGTTAGTGCTCCTGTCAACACATTAGCATTCTCATTTTACAAATTATGAAACTGAGGCATACTCTGCAACCTTTGGTGACACAGACAGTAATGAAGGCACGAATATTTTTTTAAAAATAAATTTTAATTGAAATAGCATTGTGTCATTTTCCCCCTTCCCTCCAGCACCTCTAATGCTCCATCGCACTTGAGTTGATTACTGTTATGTACACTTAAATGTGTATATATGTATGTATATATGTACATACCACATATACACATGTATTCATATATGCATATATATGCTTCAAGACTGACTACTCTGAACAATGAACAGGGGTAGAGATATATTCTTAGAAGACCATACATGGTACTCAGAAGATGGTAATGAGGAACACACAGGTCTCACAAAACAGAAATGTAATGAAAAGACAGAAGGATAGACTTTGATTAGTCTATGCTTTAGGAATGAATAGAAGGTCAATATAAAATACTCAGGCTTTCTTCACCCTACCAGATGGAAAAGAGAACCGGTGTGTGGTGGTGTAGCAGAGGAGGGAAACACAGAAGAATAAAGTATAATAACACATATATATGAAGGTGCCATGATGAAACCTCTCTCCTTTTGTGAGATGACCTGAAAAATAATAATAATCCTTAAGAATTAAAAAAAATGAAGGCCAAATACTTAAAAGTAATTGAATTCCTCCAGTATTGCTATAGTAGGCAAAAATTAGCACTGAAGATTGGAGTAGAGAAGCAGCTTTCAACCCAAAATAATGAAGGAATAATAACATTTAGAACTGTGAACAAATACAACAGTGCTCACAAGAGAGTAAGCTTCCTGTAGCAGAGGTGCCCAGGCAAGGCACTGAACACAGGCTCTGAAGTCACACAGCAGAAAGGCCTCAGAGTAGTAAGGGGCAAACACCCGAGGGTCTCCCAAACTCATCCACACCAACAAACCTCACATCATTAGAGCCTAGAAGGCTGAGTGGACTTCCTCTCCCAAAGGTAATATATTCATTTGATAGGGGCACTGTGCACATTCTTAATAACTCATATGCTCTGCCTTCCGTGTACTCTTCATCACATCAACTTTAGGAGACCCCTTTCAGAAAGCCCATGATAACCCGAATCTAACCCTTCTTGCTACTCTTAGACATCAAAACTAATTCTTTGCATTGCCTTATTTGGGACCAGAATTAGGGAACTATTCCACAGTTAATCTAGTACATCTCTCTGGTTAAGTTCCTAGCCCGGCCTTTACTTTAATGTAATAAACATGAAAATGTTGCGTCCCTGAGGAAAGGGTTGTGGGGTGGAAACGACCAAAGCAGACATGCATGCCACACCCCCCCCAGTATGATCATTCTACATGCTCTTGTATAGGTGTCCTCTGCTTAAGAGGTAATGCTGGCCAATAACTCCACCTCCCTGACACTTCCTCCATTACAGTATTGAAGGCTGGAATAAACTTAATAGGGGCTAATTACATTACTGGGACTTTGGGCTTTTAAAAAAAAGAGAGAGATCAGTATTACATTTGCTTGTTCTTAATCCCTTACTCTTCTCAGGACTTTCCGAAAGATAATTGCTTGTAATTCCGAAAGTTCATGAGTTAATTTGCTTAAGACCCCAGAAACACACATAAGACCAGAGGAAGATCTAGGGACGCTAACTGTAATCTTTTTCCTAATCGGATTGGTAGAGATTCAATGATTACAAAGATGCTTCACAAATGAAAGAAATTGAGTTCATGGATATACGAAAAAAAACAAAAAGACAACAGCCCATAAACAAAATTCTGAATTATCAATTCTAAGTAGCATTTGCTTTAGCATTCGTTTAAAAATACATGTATATGCACTTGGCTTTGTCATTATTTTGTTGAGTATGTAAGTTGGATGTATATGACTGTTTTGTCTGCCTGTAAGAAAACCCACCATGAACATGCAGTATCCACAGAGACCGGAAGAGGGTATCCAATCTCCTGGAATTAAAGACGTTGTATGGATGCTGGGAACTGAACCCAGGTCCTCTGCAAGAGGACCCCGTCATTACTACTCATTCCTACTCAACCATCTCTCCAGCCATGTGTTTGTTTAGTTTTTTTTGAAGTGAAAAGGTTTTTGGAGAACATAACAAAAGACGTCACCCCTCACCCTTTATCTCATTTACATGAAATACTTTTTTTTCTAAAAGTAACTGCCAAGCAACATGTTTTCTCCTGCAAATATGTCTGCCCTTAGAACCTTTACCAATACAATCAACAGTGTTGTTTATATTATCTCACTCAGCCTTTACCATCTCATATACTTTATGTGCATACAAAAATATATATCTGTATTGCTATATTATTATATGTTGTAGATATTTTGTATTCTATTTTATAGCCCCTTGTGATTTGGGTAGAAAATGCTCCCCTTCAAACTCCTCTGTGGAGTGTCTGGCCCCTAGCTGTTAGCACCATTTTGAGAGATAGAGCACAGCTAGAAGAAATGGATAACTGAGTGTCTTATTGTCACTTACATACTGTCTCAAGGCCTTCCTCCATCTGCTTCCTGTCCCCCCACTAAACATCCATACATACCCCAATGACCAGCACAGGGTCCAAGCAATTTTGGACTGAATCCTTAAATTAATATTTCCTTCTTTCAAATTGTTTCTCTTGGGTATATATATAAAAAAATCACTGATACATGGCTGTCAAAATATATATGGCATTGGTACCCTATTAATGAAAATTTAGGTTCCAGGTTTCTGCTCTCATAATGAATATTTATTGAACACCCTTGAAATTCTGTTTCTGGGGAAAAGGAACCTACTTGAAGATAAATTTCTGTTTCTGGGGAAAAGGAACCTACTTGAAGATAAATTTCTATTAGTATAATTGTTGGATCAAAGTGTACACATAGTTTTAGAATAGGCTAACTTCATCATGTTCTTCATATTTATGACGATAAAGACATTAATTTCCAGATGAAATATATACCAAAGTATTAATTTAATATTATTTGAAATAGAGTAGTAGTTATAATAATCTGCTTCTGAAATACAAGCGACCTGAAGATAAATCATTTCATTTTTCCCCAAAACAAAGGATATTACATTCATATTTCACAAAATTTTGCCCCAAACCATGGTACCCTAAAAGCATTTTAAGGAGCTACATTTTGAACAGCGCTTCATGAGCACACGTTTTGAGAGCTGTAGAGAATGAGGACTAATATGAAGAATGATTATTTCATAAAAGTTAATTACTTGGAGAATTTAAAAAGATCTCATTCGCAGCGACAAGAAAGCTACCGCTCCGAATCTGACTGCTGTGGCGCTTGGGAAATGGAGCACGACACACGGAGGCGATTGCATGCATAACGGTGAACAGAGCGTGGGGGCTCCACCTGTGTAGATATTCAGGAAGCATTTCATGGTCGTTATGTTCTGAGGTAAAATTCTTTGGACATGCCTAGTCACGCGTACAACATGCCTAGTACGCGCTATGACTCACAGCCAAATTAAATCGTACCCCCAACACAAAACAGGAAGTCAAAACCTACAGTAAGTCCATTTTGTACGTTATTCTGTTCAAATATTAATCTTTCTACTTTCTCTATTCTCTACGGCCTTTTCATCCCCTTTTAGTCCAAGAAATTTAGGGAGAAAACTTTCAGACTCTATTTCTAACTATATACCTAAAGGCATTCTGGGTACCGGATATGGAAAACAAGAGATCGATGCTTCAAATTTTATGTTTAATCACACACATCTCCTTTTAGGATCTTTGGTCTCACTGTCAGATTTGCTTAAATAGCAAAGTACAGGCGACCGGTGATGGATCCCTTGTCAGTCTCAGTGGGCACGAGCAGTCGCTGGAGCTTGCAGTATCAGTTGCTAGGCAACCTGTTCATCTGCTGAGCCTGGTATTTCGATTCAGCAGTAAACGTCTTGTTATGTTACGGTCATTCGAAACTACTTTCATTACATAATATGTACCAGTATAATAAAGGAGTTCAAATGTTTAGGGCCGTGAGGCTAGCAGGGAAAAAATCATTGCAGCTGTGGCAACAAGATAATGTCAAATTAGGCTTTCTGAATATGAGAAAGTATGGAATGATGACATATTTAACATTCAGCTCTTCATAACATAGCCTGTAAAAGCACCAAGCCAAGCTATTTACTTGATAGTATCAAATGAAGTCTTGTTACCATTTTTAAAAGTTTCTAACTGACATTGATGTGAAGGTAAAATAGCAATGGCTTCAAGAAGTAAGAATAATTTTTAATTATTGATTATTTTATTTATTTGCATTTCAACTGTTGTCCTCCTTCCTACTCTCCCCTCTGCAAATCCCCCATCCCATCCCTCTCCCCTTTGCCTCTAAGAGCATGCTCCCTGCCTATTTACCCAACCCTACCTCACCCCTTTAGCATCCCCCTTCCCTAGGGCAACAAGGCTCCATAGGACCAAGGGCCTCCCCTTCCCAGTGATCCCAGATAAGGCAATTCTCTGCTACATACGTAGCAGGAGCCATGGACTCACCCATGTAAACTCTTGGGTTGGTGGTTTAGTCCCTGGAAGCTCTGGGTGGTCGGGTTAGTTGATGTTGTTGTTCTTCCTATGAGGTGGTAAACCCCATCAGCTCTTTCAGTCCTTCATGTTGTGTACCTAGTGAATGAGAAAAGGGATCCATCCAAGTTCTGTTCAAAAAGTAACTCTTAAGCACAGAAATGGAGCATGTAAATAATTTATTTCCCAGTTGCCCATCTTGCCTAAGCAGTTCTTCTAAAGAAATGGCTACATGTCCATGACATACATGGGCATGGACTGACTTCAAATAGTCCATCCATTATCCTTGGAGGTTTTTTTAGAAGAAGGAGATGCTCATTACAATAAGATGGCCCAAAACCAGGTTTTATCCACTTATCCAGTTTTTTTTTTCCTTTTGAATCCAAAAACTATACGCTATCAAACAGAACTTGTCTTAAGCCATTTGGCAACTATTTTTAAAAGTACCATAAACTGGATAGCTTATAAACAACAAAAGTATATTTTTTTTATCACTGGAAAGTCTGAGGATTCCAAAATTAAGGTCCTAGCTGATTCCATGACTCTGATAAGGGCTCACTTTCTTTAGAAGGAGTCTATGCTTGGTTAAAGTCTGCTCACTTGGTTAAAGAACTAGTCAAGATTCTTAGCCTTCCATCACAGGATGCTTATTCCAGTCATGAAGGGAGAGACCTTGTGACCCCATCTCCTCCCCAAACCCCGTTTCTTAATAGCATCACACTGGAGGTTAGATTTCACCATCTGAACTAGTGGGTAGGCACAAATATTCAGGCATAGGGAAAGTGTTCTAATTACAGCGAATGGAGTACAATGGACAGGTGAATGAGAAAATAGAATTAGATTATAGTTTGGGGTTCAATAACTGAAGGCCAGAAGCCCAACCTCTTTAGTAAGATTGATAGGTTTTTATACTCCCATCAACACTTTCAGAAATCCATTTTCATTTTTGTCTCGCCACCTTCGATAATCAGCTTCTCTCTCGCTGTCTCGCGTGGACCTCAGAACTCCATTGCGGCGGTCAGAAGCCAAAAGGGACGCACATCCACGCTCCTGTCCTTCAAGCAAAGGTCGTCGGGCCTCGGACTTCTGCTCGCACCCTATTGGGCAGAGCCAAATCACACCTAACTGCAAAGGAAATTGGGAAATGAGGTTGCCGGTACGAACGAAGAGCGAGCATTATTTCCATTCAGCCAAAACTACAGGGAGCCGTTACAAAAGGAAGAGAAAAAGGATGAATATCAGCAACTAGCTGTTTCTGGCTTAAGAAACAAAAGCAATTCTCAGCAGCATTGTACGGAAGTCGTAAAATGATTTTCCACTGTAACAATAAATTTTTTTTGATGCACCTAGAACGGACTAGGATGGGGAGGATGGAGATAGATGCAAACACTGAGTTCTGCCTTTTCTGTCAATTCTCTTTCAGATATGATCTAGTACCCTGGCCAAAATCAGCCTGGAGATCAACAAGCAATCCGGGGATAATGAACATACTCTATCTCTTTACTCTGGTCATGGTCTCACCCTTGTGCACATATGTCAAAGTTTAGTGAATTGTGGGTTGTAAATACCTGTGGCTTACTACATGTCAGTGAGCTCACATAGGACTTGTTGAAAGGAGTAGCAGGGATTAGGAACAGAAGTGTGTCACAGGGTAAATATCACAGAGAAGAAACTGTCGGGTGGGTCAAACTGAACCCAAGGCAATGTTCTCATCAGGAGAGTTCTTCAAGAAAAGATAAAAAGGTAAGCTTTGGCCGGGGCCGTGGGTCCTTCCAGTGGAGTACATGAACTGGAAATGGACCAATGGGATGTTTGATGTATGCCTGCTGGTAGAGACAAAATACTTGTCATTAGTTGACGGTCTTTGTGGGAATAGGTACAAGACAAAAAAAACATGAAAACATTTTTTAAAAAAAAAAATAGGAGATCCAACCTCCAGGCAACAGATGATTAATAAAAATCAGGACTAAAGCAAACATGCTTTATTTTCCTATAAATATAAGGCAAAGGAAAAACTTGCCTGGAGCTGAGCCCTTCCCTTACCAGTACTGCCCTGGAGAAGATATTTATAAAGCAATGAGAATTTGGCTCCAGTGCCCATCCTCTAATCTCAGTCAGTAATTTGTAGCTTTACAGGTCTTGCATTTATTCATTTATCCAAGTTCTTTTTGCAGGTCCTAGTTTTATATCCCTCATTGCTAATTTCCAGGGACAAAAGATAAATATATTCAACCGAAAAGGAAATACGATACAGAAAAGATAGCTGGAGATAAACTCTCTCCAGTCCCACTTATTCATTTGTTTCTGAAAACTTACTGGTGCATTGTTGAAGAACGTGTGTTATATATTCCAAGGATGTCCAAAATGGGTAGAAATGTGACAGAAGTTTTTTTTTCCCCCAAAGCAGAGAATTTCACTTTTGTGAAATACAGAAGCTCATCATCTGTAGCTAATTTGTATCTTCAGTTTAGAATACCAAATCAAGTAGGCTTGGCCTCTGCTTATCTTTGGTGTCCTTTCTCTTCATGACTTCATAGCATAAATAGAAGAACACAGACTGAGGAACAGTGAAGCATGCATACATTTCAAAATTAAATAAAATGAGAGCTACATTCTTTATCCCAGTGCCAGGGGGATATTGAAATTTGATGTTGATAAATGGTCCTTAAACTCCAAAGGAAAGGTGTTTTACCTGTCCTATTGTTGTCTTCCAGGTTGCCTTATCTTTTAATCTTGTATCAGTAGACAGATCTGAGGTATGATTTACTATAGTGGGCAACCTGTCCAAGGAACATTACATCTTCTAAACTACAATTCCATTGTCTTCTGAGAGAATTGAAAGGTGTTGCCATGAATGAAAGGGTTTACCTGAGGGTTGACATTCTTTTTTTTCAGTTGGGTGAAGTCTCTTTTCTTTTCACACAACGTGAACATGTGTGTTTATGAATGATGGCAGGGATAAGCGGATCACCAGGAGAACATCTAAATGAAAACACTGGAAACAGTCTTATATCATTCTACTTGGTCTTTAACCAGCCCAGGGCTCCATAAGTTGCTTGCTCCACGAGCACGCAAGGCTGAGTTTGGATCCTCAGCAAGCATCTGAAAATCAGAGGACAGTGACACTTGTCTGCAACCCCAGTATTGGTGGGCAAAGACAGGACAAGCCCTGCAACTGACTGACCGGCCAGTCTAGCTGAAAAACCAGTGAGCTCCATGGGCCTGGGAGACCTTGTCTTAAAAAACGAATAAACAAACACAAAGTTAGGGAGTGGCTGAAGATATGAACTGTCTATTTCTGTCCTGCTCACATGCAAAAGGATGTGCATGCAATATAGTGAGCACACACACACACACACACACACACACACACACACACACACAATTTTTAAACCCATTATAAACCATCACCTGCATGGTGGTTTGTAATGTCTTTGTAAGCTCCTAACTGAGCACTTCATTTACACTTTAGTATTTCTGTTGAATCAACAACATATACTAAAATAGTTGGCTTTGCACTGTTGGGTAAGAGGCACGCCCACATCCCAACAGAACTTTGCTAAGAAAGGCAGTTGAGTTATAAAGTTGCAGCTACTGCAAAGAGACATCTGTTGTTCATTGTTAAACTTTTTTTCTGGTTCTCACTACCATGGCTGTAAACAGACCTACATCCCAGTCTTCTGATCACTAATGCTATTATTTAAAAACTCATATCCACAAGATACAAGAACATGTGTAAAGACAGAACAATCCCTGGTCGCCTCTATCAAAACTTCATCTTTACTACCAAAAGTTTTCATCAAAGGTAACTAGAACTCCATGGATATCACCATGAATAAGGTTTTTTTCCCCAAGAAACTGATAATGGATTATCTTAATTTGAAATAACAAATTCCTACCCTCCTCTGATCTGTGGTTGTTATCACTCTCAAAACAGCTGGGGATTCGTAAAAAGAATAATGCCTACAGCTGCTATTTTTCAAGTTCTACACACTTGAATGTGCTTTGTGTTGATTAATTGGGAAGTTTTCTTTTCAGAATCACTGTTTCTTGCTTGCTAACCCTCCATGAAGATGTTGCTGTAGAGCAAACTGGAAAAAGAAAACCTTATTCCCCTGTCTCAGCATCCCTGAGGTGTTAATCTCAGTCTTCACAGATATCGATAGCCAATTTTATTAGTGGACGTTTAAAGACAGCTTTTCCATTTCGAGTACGTAAGCTAAAACATGATTAAGGATGATGTTTTAGGGATACCCATTGGAGGCGCTGCCATTGATTCAGAGATGCCTGCCTTATCTAGTGCAATTAAAAAAAAAAAAAAAGGTTGGTGGTGGGGTTTTATTGTCTGCTTTGTTTTATTCATAACAATGCAGGGAGGAATACAGGTTTATGTGTATGAAGAAGGAAACAGAGGCTACTGTTTACTTCGAATGGGTCTTAATTTAGCATGTGAGAATGGACAGTGGTGTACTAGTGCATATGGGGTCAGGGAGTCAACGTTACTCGCCTTCTTCAATTGCGTTCTACTTTATCTGTTGAGACAGAGTCTCTTGCTAAACCTGGAGCGTGCCCAATCAGCTAGACTAACCAGGCAGTGAACACCAGCGATCCTCCTGTCTCTACCTCCCCAGCCTGGGAGTGTGTGTGTGTGTGTATGCCAAGGTCTTACTAAATGTGAGCTTATCCGTGTTTCCCTTACTTTCTGCCAGCCCCCAAATTTTCCATATGGATACATGAGCATATGAGTTTTTGGATCACATGGTATCTGTTTCTTAAGGCACACAGATCATGTCTTATTCAATGGCAATATTACCAGGACTCAACCAAGGCTAAATAATGATAAATAATAACAATATATTCAAAAACATCTATCTACCACGCAAAACACTTGTCAAACAAAATGAGTATGTATTTTATTATGCACGCTAGCAAAAATGCCATTTATGAAGCATTATACATTATATCGTGGAGATTAGAAACCAAAAGGACTTTATAAATCACACCATCTTGCTCCACTCAGAAGTTGAAGCTTGAGGAATTTCACAGTGTCGCTCAATTGCCCTGCGTGGGTGCTAGATGGAGCTTACACACAAGCAACTCTCACCTTACAGGCGTCCAAGGAAGGCATTCAAATACGTCTTTTAATAGTGTTTGAAGGTGATAGAACAAGAAAGACTTTTTTTTTAAGAAAGAATATCTTTTGTCTTTGTAGGATATGGGACAAGGACACTGTCAAAATATCAAGTTTTCCCCACTGACGGTTCTTGTCTAGAGATACCTGTGTGTTCACGAAGCTAAAATCCAGTCTCTTTTGTATCCCCAGAGTCAGCTAGCTTTTCCAGGAGCTCAAGGATCTTGCTAGCAACAGAGGAACAAAATAGCTGTTTGAGGACAGAAGTCCCCAACAGAGCATCTTCACATAAGCAGAGGGGCCAGACAGACACAGGATATAAAGAGAAAGGCGAGGTTGAAGGACAGGCACATGGCCTGACAAGATGCTGACATGATTGATGGAGTTATTTGTTCTAGCATCAATCTCTCCTATGACAACAAGAAAGATGGCTGTGCCACTTGCCCATGGAAAGCTGTCAACTGACTTCACTATATCTGCAGAATGGGTACTCATGTAAGTCTCTACTGATTATCAATTTGAATCACCTGGGAGATTACTGGCAAAGCCTGTAAGGCATCATCTTGATTAGGTTAACTGATGTGGGAAGATCCATCTTAAAAGTACAGGGACTCATTCTCTGGGATTCATGTACAGGCTGACTAAAGAGTAGAACATAATCTGAACACAAGAAATCATTCTTTGCTTCCTTGATAAGAATGCAGTGTGACGAACATAGAACTTACCCAATAAACACAGAACATTCCTGCTAAACACAGAACATAGAACTTACCCAATAAACACAGAACATAGAACTTACCCAATAAACACAGAACATAGAACCTGCAAAAACACAGAACATAGAACTTACCCAATAAACACAGAACATTCCTGCTAAACACAGAACATAGAACTTACCCAATAAACACAGAATATTAAAAAAAAAAAAGAATGCAATGTGACCAGCTAGTCTTTTCCTCTTGCCACTGTGCCTCCCCTGCCAGTTGCCTTGCCTTCCTTGCTCTGATAGAATGATCCTTCCAGTCCTTAAGTGAGAATCAATCTTACCTCTCTTAATTTACCTCTTGTCCAGTATTTTGTCGCAATCCTGGAAGATTAAGTAAAATAAAATGTAGGAGCACAATCATAGGCTCTTGCTTCAGGAAATATTGCATATGACTATATCATCGAAAGGATATCCATTCATTTACCTAGTCATTACTTTCTCATTATAACACTCAGTCAACTGTGCTGCTACCATTTTAACTTCAGCCAATCTACATGCCTTTCCTCTAATCTATCTTCTTTTCCCTTTGGCAAAAACCACGAGACTTTCCTACAGCTTATTTCCTGAAACAACACAATATGTTGTCATCAGAAAGAGAAGTAGTTTATTACTAAATGTGAAGATGTGGTCTATCCCTTTCTCTGGGTCCAACCACTTCTTGAACTAACACCAAAGATCTGTTTGCAGATGGGAGAACAATTCTAGTAACAAAATATGTCAGCACCACTCATTCTATTTGATGAGACTCATTTACTGCCTCTACAAATTGCAGAGCTGTGAAAAATACTAAATGGAAATGTGTGTGCATCTTGAGTGGAAAAACCAGAAATTTTAAATCTGAACATCATTTATTGGGCTCAATATTGACATCTTCTTTTCCTTTTCAAGAGGATAGAAAATGCATAGTGCAATGTCTATGATGCTCACTGCCCCATTCTGTCCATTCCACACTCTTCCTTTGAGAATGGCATATCTCATCAAGAAGGAATTTTTCATTAATAATATCTTTGAAGGATTAAAACTGGTTGGTAGGTCAAAGAAAGATGTAGTGTAGATATGTAGATGCAAGTGATACATTATTTATGGAGCATAGGGGTGTTGCCCAGTAGTATAGTTCTGGACTAGCATGTTCTAATGACCTGGGTTCAATACACAATTCTGTCAATATCAACAATAAACTCAAAAAGATATGTACCATAACCATAGTTGGTAGTCAAGGCCAGATGGGTTTTGTGGTTGCTATAATCATTTGGTTTTGTGATCTGGCCTGAAAAGACCAAAATAAGGCAGACAGAAGAATATGGATAAGGATCAGCTAACAAGTAAGAAATGGATTCTCAGAATCTAAGCAAGAGCTGAAGAGCTGAATTCCAAAGTGAGAGGTGTATGAAGTCTCAAACTCACCCAAAATCAGCGATCCCAGTGAACAGCTCGCTCCAGGCATTGTTGCCATGTTTAACTCGGCTCTTCTGACTACTGGCTTCATTCTTCATTCTGCTTTCTTATTAGGCAGGAGCTTTTTAATACACTATAAGAAACTATAACAACTGTAATGGCTGACAGCCCTAGCTTAGGAACAAAATTAGAGCTATAATATAATATATTATATCATTACATATTATATATAATACATTGCAAAATATAATAATATATGTATAATATTATATATTATAATATATGCAATCATTATACATTAGTGTGTGTGTGTGTGTGTGTGTGTGTGTGTGTGTGTTCTAGATATGAATCTCAAGTACTGACCATGTGGCCTTTGAATACCACATTGATACTCTGGGTAAATGAGATACTCTATCCAATCAAGTTCAAAGTAACCCTTGCCTGAGGCTGGTATTCCCTCCCACATCATCTTATGAAGCCTACCCATGAGCAGCAGAGCAGTTTTGAGATTTTAGAGGCTCATTGTTCTCCTTTCTCAAAGCCTTCATAAATTCATAATCTGTAGACTTTGAGTGATAAGCAACACAAATAGAGCCAGTGTTTTTGAGGAACTACTGAACACATAGGCCCATATAAACTCTTGAAGGAAAACCTAAAGTGAAAAAATCTCTAGGTATCTAAATAGGAGTTTGTGTTAGAAGATTATAAATAAGGAATTTTCCTGGGAAAGTGAAAGAGCATGAGATGTACAATATGGGAACTTACTGCCAAGCTCAAAAAATGTACGGTAAATATGTATGAGCAATAATACCTCAACAAAGTAGACATGTTTTGTTTATGTTTTGCTTTTGTTATGTTTTGTTTTATGTGATCATTTAATAGTGTAATATACAGCCGAACATGTATAAGCCTTTATAACAGAGGAAAGAAAATGTTTAGGTTTATGAAAAATGTACAAAACACCATAGCCATCATTTCAAATCTATTTTCATTAAAAATCTAAAAATACCCCAAATGAAACCAGAGTGTAATTAGCATTTCCTAAACAAGCTCCTAAGACTTCACATAAAAATCATGGACTTGTGGGGTTTGCTTTATTCAGCAGAGACTGAGTTCACATCCAAAGCACATCTTTCATCTCGACCTAGTATCTAAGTAGTAGGACAAAGCACTGACTGCTCATGCAGAGGACTAGAATTTGGTTCCTACTATCTGTTTCCGGTGGCTCCCAATGGCTGGTAACTCCAGCTCCAGTGGATCTGAATCTCTCCTCTGGCCTCCATGGGAATCCACATATGCATATATGAGTGTGAGAACACACACACACACACACACACACACACACACACACACATACACACACACACAATTGCAAGTAAATAAATATTTTAAAATTAAATAATAATTTTATCCTATTGCCCATCTACAAAGATTTAGTAAGTTTAAATGATTGTTTCTCTGAAAATCCTAGCTTATTTTTGCTAAGTTTGCTAGCTTGCTTTATGTCAACATGACACTAAAGTCATCTGAGAGGAGAGAACCTCAATTATGGAAATGTCTCCATAAGATCAGGTTATAGACTGTTGCCTGTGTCCTGGACAACTCCCTGCCCGACCTTACCTGCCCTGGGGGGTCTGGGGGCGAGTTGGCACGGAGTCATCTGAGCACTGCTGCAAAGCTCCTTTAATACCCTCCCCCCACGCCCCCATTGGTTCCGAGAAATTATCTATTCTAAACAGCAGTTCCTGGTTGGCTGGCGTTATTCGCACCAGCAATCCTTGCTCTTTCAGGCAGTCCTCAATTAGGTCCTCCTGCGAGAGATGCTTTCGCAGCTGCACAGCGGCTCCCATCATTCACAGAGGCAGCCCTGCCATTCCCGCTACAATAGACAAACCTGGAAGACATTATCTTAATTAGTGATTGATAAAGAGGGAACATACGGTTATAGGTGGGGCCATTCCTGGGCTGGTGGTCTGGAGTTTTATAAGAAAGCAGGCTGAGAAAGCTACGAAGAGCAAGTCCCTTTATTGCTTCTATGTCAGCTCTTGCCCCCAGGTTCCCAGTTGAATTTACTGTCTTAGCTTCCTTCAATGGACTATAATTCAGGAGCTTACTTTCCACCCCAAACTACTTTTGGTCATGGTGTTTCAACACAACAATACTACTAGCCCTAAGACAGCCAGAGTGTGTGAGGCCCTGGCTTCAGCCTCCATACCAAAGAAGTGAAACAACCACTAAATAAATAGAACGAAAGAAATTTTAACTTACCCTAATTTTAGCCCGGTATTAATTTCACCTAACCAGATTGAATTCACCAGAGTCTGAGAGGAATAATTTTAATTAGTTGTTCCAAGGAAAGGGACTAAGGCTGTACAGAGATTTCTACATGAGTCACTTAAGTCATTGTCTCGTCTCACAGCAGCCAGGGACATAGGAGTAATTGTCCTACGCTCAGAGCAACGATTTAAGAAATTATTCATGGTAGCTGAAGAGAATGCTGCCTTACAGGGCATAGATGTGTCAAATGGAGAGCAAATTTGCACTTATGAAAAGAAAGAATTTTACTGGAAAGGATTTGTGCTGTTAGAGGTTGGGGAAGTGCTGTTACAATAGGCCGGTATCACTAAATACCAGACCTGGGGCAGCTTATTAGACGGGAAGGATGTTCTTTTCCATTGTTTTGAAGCAGAGTGTTTTTTTATTATTATTAAAAAGCATTTTAATATAGCTTTTAAGCAGGAGGATTAAAGGAGAGAGGTGCTCAGAAGAAAGTGGGAGCTCCGACATCATGAACAGCAGAGTCGTCTTTTACAGGAAGAGTAGACATGGCCATGCAAACCTCCAGTCAGGAAAGCCAGTGAAGGAATGAGGCTGGAGGAGGGAGGATTAAACAATTGGTCAAAGAGGGTTTTGCCCTGAGATCAGTCAACCTTTACATAGGAGGGCTCTCCCAGGAGGAAGTGTATGTTGGCTCAGGCTGAGGTAGACCAAAGTTCATGGATTGGGTAAGGAGAGAGTTTAACTAAAGCATAATCAAGTCTAATTAATGCACTCTATTCTCCAGGTGATGGTTCAGAATAAAGCAATTTAGTTGATTCATGTGAGACAAAGAATAGTGACTTTTGAGGCCTTTGGCTTCTCAGAAGTAAATAGGGGAAGTCTCCTTGAACCTGTCCTGTGGAGAAGGATGGTTTTACAGTAACCTGTTTCTCAAAACACAGAAAGACAAACCACTCCTGCCTGTGGGAGACTCAACATGGTTAGGATACCTAGGTGTCGCGTCCAACCTCGACCAGCAAGGAAAACACGACTAGCAGAGATCTTCTTCAAGCAGTTTATTCAGGAACCTTGTACAAGCTTCTTCTCTCTCTCTGGGGAATGCCCTGCATCGGCTTAAATACCCAACACCGACCAACCTCAATGTGCCACGTGGGTCATGCAGAAAGACTGTCACTATACAGAAGCTAGCAGGCCAGGCAGGCATAGCCAAATAAGGACTTGTTTACTACAAGGAGCGCTCACCGTCGGGAGGGTGGAAGGCAGAAACCAGCGCCATCTTTGAGGCGTAGCACGTCGCAGCTCTCTACACCTAGGAATCCATCCGTATTATTATCCCATCCTATAAGATATAGGAGGAAGCAAAAAAAAAAAAAAAAGTGTGGAAAAGCTTGTCCAGTAAAAGTCTAAGATTCTCCTGAGGTCTCACCCCTTGGTGTTCATACTCTGCATAATTCCTGTCCCTTGGATGTATTCAAGAGAAGACACCACATGTATGGTTGATGTCACTTTATATGGGTGTCAAGGGGAAATAACCACTTCGCTTTAAAAGAGATAAAAGGAGTGTATTCTGAAACAAACATGATTGACTCGGGCTCAAAAATAAGGCTTTGGATTCTTCTGAACACTGTGTTCCAACATAGAAAATATTACAGACCTTCTATAGTCTCCAAAGATCATTGTTTTTACAAAGTACAAGTAAAGTCGTCAGCTAGGGAGATTTAGTAAGGGAGGCAAATCATTTCTGTGGGATTTAGATGATGTCTTTATCTAGTTAGCACAGATCTCTTCTGTGCAATTCAACTGTTACCATATCCGAACTTCAGGGTTGGTGGAGGCTAACATTTTTTCAAGGTTCTACAACATAGTCCAATAGTTTTACCTAGGAGTCAGGCATTAACTAGGTCACATAAAAACAGATAGCAAGTGGCTGTTAAAAAATGCTAAAAGAGGGATTAAAGTAGATGGATCAAGAGGAAAGGATTTGCAGAACCCACAAACATTATAAGAGTCTGAGTTCAAATCCCTAGTACTCGTATAAAAAGCTGGGGATGGTGGTGCATAGATGTAATCCTAGGGCTGGAAAGGCAGAGACCAGAGAATCTCTAAAGGCTTCCTTGTCAGTCAGTCTGGCCAACGTAACGAGCTCCAGGTTCCAGAAGAGAAAAATATCTCAAAAACTAAGGTGGAGAAGTGATTTTTTTCAGAAGACAATGTTGATCTCTGACTTCTTCATACATATACATAGGTGTTCCACTTCTGAAAATATATAGAAAGAGGCAAAATATCTGAACAGTAATTTTCTCTTTGCTAGTCACATGCTAATGAGTCAAGAAGCAGCATTTTATTTTTATGAAAGAGAAGGCTTACAACCCTCATCTCTTCTAATTTTTCTTTCATTTTTCTCATAAACACTTTGATGGTGTGAATAAGAATGGCTCTCATAGGCTCATAGCTACCGTGCTTCTAGCCATGATGCCTCTCCGAAACTTTGGTCTTGGTGTCTTCTCTCTGCAATAGAGCAGTAGCTAAGATAAGTATTGGTCAGTCTGGTAGATAGCTAGAAAGTTTGGCAATTTATTTGCCAAAGCTCTTTAGAATTACAGCTAGGAAGAGGTAACAAGTTAATTTAGACTCTTGGCCACAGTTTTATCTCTGCAAAAGCATTGTTTTCTAGTCACCAGGGCAAAACAGTTTTCAGACAGTTGAAGACAGGGGTGGACATTTTAGGGAAGTTAGTTCAGTTTGCACAGGAACAGGACTTTGAAGACATGCTCAAGCCTTGCGGTAATCAGTTAGCTATTTTCCAGAAGAAGGCAGGGGACCTTTCTGCCAGTCATATTTCAGTATAAATCTGTACATTAAGCTGATTACTAGCCATCTGCCTGTCTGCAGCGAGAGAAGCACAGTAGAGGCATTCATCCATTGTTGGGGAAGACACAAAGGCAACCAGAAAGTCCAACATCAAAGGAGCTTCATGCTTCACGAGGCAGTATATTGGTGGGATAAGCTCAGTGACACTGAACCTCAAGCACATGACGTTCAGACAGATTTTTATTATAGCCAGTGAAGAATGTTTAAGAGCTCTTGACTCTGGGGTTGCCGAAAACAGGACACAGGGGTACTAGCTAGGTAGGATACCACTCTATGAGTACATGTTCTTCAAGGCCTTCTTCTTGAGGATAGCAACAGGACTCAGTGGGTAGAGCCTTTCCTATGAAAGGGTAAAACTTGAGTTACAATGCCCAGCACCCAGAGAAAACCTGAGCAGTCACAGCCTACCATGAGACGGTAGAGACAGGTGACTCCTAAAGAAGATGGCTGGCTAAGTTAGCCAAATCTATGAGCTCTGGTTTCAAATGACAGACCTTGCCTTGGTGTCAAGAGATTGAAAGAGACACTAGACATTAACCTTGGGTACACACACACACACACACACACACACACACACACACACACACACACAGGACATGAAAGCCACTGCTTACACATCTTGATGTTCTGCAGTAGTTTTGCTTACTTTAATATTTAGTTCTGGATCTTGTTTTGATTTATGTTTTTTCTTTCAATTTTGAATAACGGTTTAATTCCAGTGCAAGTATAAACAAAAATATCTTAAAGAAAGCACTCCATGATTTTTCTCTCGAAACCATTCTACTAAGTAAGATGCTATCTTCTATTTAAGACAAAGGAAGATGTTCTTTGTTTCGAGGCAATAATGAAACAACAGGATTTGTCAGGGTGCTGAGGACTTCTGCTCAGTGGCGAGAATAGAACAAGTCTCGTGCTGAAGCTGGATTTAAATGGAATTGACTGTCTTGGCGACGAGGACAAAGTAGAAGTAATTGCTCTTACAACTGTAATTTTGAACAATTTGAGGGTGTAAAAGTGAAATAATAAAATTTGAAGGAGATATTTTCCCATGAAGACTAAGTAAGAAAAATATTCTTTTTATTTCTATTCCATTTGCCAACAAGGCCGCCTTTCCACTGTGCCCCTAGGAGAGCCTTCTTTAATGAATTTGTAGGTTCTGATATTAGCTTTCCTGTCTAATTAACCATACATGTCTATTTTATACGCCAAATGAATGTAGATGTTTTGGCATAGATGAACACTTCTAGTAAATTCTTTGGCTTTTGGACTTTGGTTTAAATAATTCCTGATAGCTGACTCTTGCTTGGTCACGTAAAGACCAGGAAATCCTTCCTGTTGGAAACCATTATCACTGAAGCGTTGGCTCATAACTTAGCAGAGGACTTAAGAAATTCAAAGAAGAGTTTCTAGCTTAAAAGTCAGCACCATCGGGTTGGGGATTTAGCTCAGTGGTAGAGCGCTTGCCTAGCAAGTGCAAGGCCCTGGGTTCGGTCCCCAAAAAAAAAAAAAAAAAAAAAAAAAAAAAAGTCAGCACCATCTTATGGGTAATTTGGGCACCTAGACTTAAGGCGCAAGAACTAACAGAATTCTGTGAGTGAATTCTCTGTTTTCCCCATAGAAGCTGTCAGTTCATAAGGGTAAAATTCCTTTAGGGCTTCACTGGAGAACGCCCATACCACTCACCGTCTGTACTTAGGATGAACAGGGACAGAGTATAATGTGATCGTAAAAAGAGAATCCAGTGCTCCTCATAATTCACGAGAATTTTATTGCTTTCATCATCACGTAGTTGTACATATGCATGACATAACGTATGATAGTCTACGAACAGAGACCTCAATCCAGGCTTCAGTAATTTCTTTCTTTAAAAAACGGAATCTATGTGTAGGCAGGCATAATCATTTTCCGGGATGGCAAGGCCTTGACAACCTATAACGCCTAAGTCTATTGACTTTGCAGGTACCTTTAGTTAATAGACAACCTCAGAATGTTCATGACTGAGTTTCAGATTAAACCCCTCTTTTTTTTCTCTGTTTGGTGTCTTTTTTTTATTAAAACAGTTCTTCAATTTCTACTCACTTGTGTGTCATTGTCCCCGCTACTATAAGCTGATGTTCCCAGCTCATTTTTCCACAGCTCCATTAATTTGGTATTTACTTCTAGTCCAGATTCCTAATAGATATGCTAATTGTGAGCTTTCCTACAATGGCCAAGGTTTCCTACAAGCTGCTTCCTTCTTCCAACTGGACTCACTCACATTTACCGTCTCGCGGTTTGGATTGTCAGCTGGATGGCTCTATTCCCACTGCTCTCCCTCCAGCCCACTAAGCTCACTTTGGGAAATCAACCCGATTCCTAAGCTACCCTATCAGTTATCCTAGCAAACTTCAGCCACAGAACCACTTCCTGTGTGCTTACAAATGGTATGCTATTAGCAATGAAAACACTTTATGGATAAAATATAATTATTTTTAACCCTTTTTCTTAATATAATGACTTACTTTCTCTCTATAAAGACATGTTTGACAGTTCTCTCTCTTACAATAAATTCACATGCTTACTTATGGTCTGTGGTTCTACAAAATAGCAGTGTGTTATGTGGAATTCTTGCCTTTAAAAATTACCAAAAATTGATTCACAAAATGTGTGAAAACACACGCCTGATCTCTTCACTTTATTTTACTATTTTTATGCATTCTTGTTATTTTCCTAAAAGCTATTTTGACAAATTATTTCATGCTCTAAAATCATTTTTAAAAACTTGCTTCTACCAATTGACTTGATGAGCACAAACTTTAAAACCACTCACTTTAAAAAAAAATCACACTTACGGGACAATCTTGATTCTACTCATAAAATATCCTTCCTTCCAATTTTATGCTAGCCATCAAGATGATGAGTTAATTTTCTTAAAACTCTATTTCGCTTTTTCACCGTTATGTTAGTTTTCTAATACTGTGCCAAAATATTTCAGATAGTTAAATTAAAGGAAGTCTTTTCTTTGCTCACCGTTTTGAAGGTTTTAGTTGATAGTTGGTCCCATTGCCTTGGGCCACTGGTAAGATAGCAAGCACATCACATCCTGGTAGGGAACCTGTTGAAACAAGCAGCTTGGTTGGCCACTGTGCAGTGAAACAGAGACAGAGGAAGAAATGGCTCCCACAATACCTTTTGAGAGGGTGGTGAACCAATCTTGAACCAGAATTAGTGCAGCTCTTCAACTCAGTAAAGAAGTTACTTTGCACAGCCCATAGTGGTTAGTATAGAAACCCACTACTGGTGAAAAGCACAGTGAGTAAGTAACTTTAGAGTACTTGACTACAAATAGGACATCCCTGTCCCAGGATTCAGACACCATCTTGGAAAAGAGATCTGAAAGATTGTAGAAGCCAGAGGTCAGGGACAACCAAAGCAAAACAATGCTTTCTGGACCCAGCAGGACTGTTGTGTTTACAAACTTATGAGTACCCGTGGTTGCCTGCACAAGCCCTGCAGAGGATCAAGCCAGTCAGCATTCCAGCATGGATCCTGAAGGGATTCATGAACCTGGACCTTTCTGGATGAGGGAGAGTCAGTTTATTTAAGGGTGTGACCTTTAGCCAGATAAACACACACCAGTGGATGACACTACACTGTAAGTGTATGGAAAACACAAATTGAAAACAATGAGTTATTGAGATTAAAAAAAATTGGGGGAACAAAATCTGGGAGAGTAGGAAGGTAGGATGTAGTGTTGGGAAGTCTGACCTGTAGGGATGGCCTCTGAGAGCAGGTAACAGCTGGATCTGACATAAGAACAATCAAAATACGAGTATGGATTTAATCTTTCAAAAAGCCATTTGCAGAATAGTTTAGTAAGAGCACCAGTAGAAGGGGAAGCCCTTGGTCCTACCAAGACTGAACCCCCAGTGAATGTGATTGTTGGGGGGAGGGCAGTAATGGGGGGAGGATGGGGAGGGGAACACCCATATAGAAGAGGAGGAGAAGGGGCTAAGGGGATGTTGGCTCGGAAACTGGGAAAGGGAATAACAGTTGAAATGTAAATAAGAAATACCCAAGTTAATAAAGATTAAAAAAAATAAAAGCCATTTGCAGACTTAAAATGTCACCTCAGCCCTGTCTC
Source organism: Rattus rattus (assembly GCF_011064425.1). Classification (NCBI taxonomy): domain Eukaryota; kingdom Metazoa; phylum Chordata; class Mammalia; order Rodentia; family Muridae; genus Rattus; species Rattus rattus. Next base: position 102,326,789 of record NC_046157.1, on the reverse strand, counting down.
TCAAAGTTTTCACTAATTCACAACAGCATCATGTGCCATGAATCAAGCTTTCAACACATGGACCTATGGGGGGTGGGACACTAATCTAAAATACAAAGGGAATGATATATAGATTATGATATATAGACTATGATAAAGCAATTCACTGTGCCGCAAAGTAGCATAAGAGATGAAAGGAAGTTTTCATTTAACCACTTTTTGTAGTACAGTTCTTGGCCACTGGAATTAAGACACGGCCACATTTCTTCAGATGAAATCAGTTCTCTGTGTTCCCCAAAATCTTTCTCTCAGATTAGTCGAGAAAAATAAGTCTGCCAATCAGCCTCTCTGAGTGTCCATTTGGATCTACATTCTTATCATCTGTGTTTTTTTGCTATCAGATGATACACTGTCCATGGCTACAGATAAAATCACCTTGGCTAAGACCATACATGGACTGACCCTGGGCTCCAACCTCATAGGTAACAGTGAATAGCCTAGTAAGAACACCAGTGGAAGGGGAAGCCCTTGGTCCTGCCAAGACTGAACCCCCAGTGAACGTGATTGTTGGGAGGGCAGTAATGGGGGGGAGGATGGGGAGGGGAACACCGATAGAGAAGAGGAGGGGAAGGGGCTAGGGGGATGTTGGGAAGGGGAATAACAATTGAAATGTACATAAGAGGGGTTGGGGATTTAGCTCAGTGGTAGAGCGCTTGCCTAGCAAGCACAAGGCCCTGGGTTTGGGTCCCAGCTCCGGAAAAAAAGAAAAAGAAAAAAAAATGTAAATAAGAAATGAAAAAAAGTCACCTTGGCTAAGTTGTTACAAACCATGTCATTATTAAGGATGCTAATATTTACACCCCAAATGTCCTAAATACACATTTTGCTATTTTTTATTTTCTTTCTACATTAAAAACCAACAAGAGAGTTTAATATGTTGATCCTTTCCAATGGCCACAGAACCAACGCAGATTGTCCATTTGTTATTATGATGGCTTTACATGATTTCAAGGGCACACAAACATGTACTGTTCCCACATTTCTGTGCACTGTAAGGACTTGCTGTAAAAATCATTTGAAGTTTTCGAACACCAGTAGCTCCAAGGGCCTGTGGTTATCTACTAGAGTTTTGTTTTCCTCCTGAAGGGAAGTAAAAGAATTATTCATACATTGAGGTTTGAGTATGCTGGCCCTATGTGGTTTCAGTTCTAATATTGTGCAAAATAGCGTATTCCCAATGTTCTCCTCTCCTGCAGGAAGCTTAATCTAAATGCAGTGCAGCGTCTCACTTACTCCCTTCCTGTACCAGACTCAAGTAGCCCGCACTTTGAGGGACAAAGTTGTGTACTGTTCTCACATGACCGCAGATGTATGCATCACCCAGGAAACCAGAGACGCAATTTCAAAAGGCGCTCTCTGGGGTCTAACAACCGACGCTGCGCTCCAGTGGACCCCCGCACTGAATTGTTCCCACAGCACTGCGTACATACACTAAGTCCAGCCATGACAGTGACAAGACTGGGGGAGCTATGGTCAATTTGAGGGCGTGAAGGAGCTCAGCGGGAGCCAATGGAATATTGTTCTCGAAATGTGCAGATCTGTTTAAATTAAACTTGCCACTCAAAGTATGAAGACAGATTGTCCCCTGTTTGCTCAGAGTCTCACAATGGCCTGAAAGAGTAAATGAATGCCAAAAGGGACAGAGTGAGTAGAACAGAACATGAAGTCCCCATCCTACCGCACTTTTTATTCCTAGGAATGCTATTTGGAACCCCAAATACATTTTCTCCTACACTCAGTGTTAAGAATCATGGACAGACCAGCCCACAGAAACCCATTTAGCCATAGAACAGCTCAACTGGAGTGCTTCTTGAAACACAACAGTAACTCTTCATGTTCCGACAGACTGTTTACTCAAAAAGCAAACAACGGAGTCAAGCAGAACGCTACAGGAACTTGAAAAGGTCTGCAGAAAAAAAATGTCTCTAACTTCCTTTTTAGTTTTATCACAAACCCAGATTGAAAACAAAAAAAAACATGACTTGTAATTCCAACACCTCAGATAGCTCTATCGTATTAAATGATATCACATTATATTCTAACAAGCATACCTAGATTTATTCTACATAAGGATGTACATCTCATTGTGTGTGATATTATCTTGAGAAAAAATATTTTTAAACAGTGTTTGAAATTCCTACTTAGAGTCACTTAACACATTAATCAAAATCATGGGAGAAATGTACAGACCAGTATTAAATTGTAATTTCTCATTTTGAAAGGAAAACAACCTGATTTTGATTTTGAGCATTGCTGTGGTCAGAAAGTGGCCAGAACTCACTCCCACCTTCACCCCCACATTCATACATTGAAATCTTAACCTCAGAGATTGTATCAAGAGGCAAAGGCAGGACCCGGGATGCTAGTTAAGCACTTGTACAAGCCCGAGGATCCAAGTTCAGGTCCCCAGGACATATGTAAATGATATATAGATATGACACAGCACCTATATTCAGAGTGCTCTGGAGTCAGGAACAGGGTATTCTATTGCACTCCCCCCATTTCATCCATTCCCAAGCTGGTTAGCTAGACTGGCCCAACTGACAAGCCCTTGATCCAGGTGAGAGACCACCTCCAAATATAGGGGGAAGAGGGGTGTCTCGATGCCAATTTTTGGTACTCCTCACATATGCACACATATGTGCCTATATATACACAACAGTGCATACATACCACATACATAGAAAGGTGAAGATTTGGGAAAGGAAGATGGTTCAGCCTTCTGAATAAGCATAGGGACCTGAGTGAGTTTGGACCTCTAAATTCCACACAAGAAAATAAGCATAGCAGTCTGTGGATGGCTCAGTGGGTAAAAACCGTCTGTGTACACATAAGGATCAGAGTCTGAATCCTCATATCATAGAATCTGCTTTGCGCACTTCAGTGGCGCTTAGGTCAGAAACTCAGAACTGGTTGTAGTACAAAGGAAAGTGTGCTTAACCATAAACAGGGACATTTCTGTCATACGACCCCCTCCCCCGGGTCATAGACCAAGGACGATTGCAGAAGAAGTAGACTGTAAGGGCCAAAAGAGAAAGAACCAGATGGAAACAGTATCTTTATACTTAGCGTGATAGATGGTTCATTTTAGAACCTTTAAGCCATTGTGGTTTTGAAGTGTTTGTTTTCCCTTTAAAGGTAGCGAAGCCTCGTGTCACCTATGCTTTACTTGTGTTGGAATCTGAACTTTTCCATTCTGTAGATCTCTTTGTTCTGTTAACCTGGATGAGGGTGGTGGGGCCCTCTGCTACCGTTTTCTAGAGGCTGGGAGAAGGGAGAGGAGAGAGCAAAAAGAATAAAGCACGGACTTGTGTTCCATCTGCAGTTAGTTTAGTAGAGGAGCACCGTGGCAGCATGGAAGGTGGAATTTCCGGACTTCGCTGAAACATGGCCCTTTTAGCTTTGCAAGAGGTGCCCGTAAGACACCATCATCATGGCTTTGTAGAAATGCTGAGATGTTTCCCAAATGCCATTATCTTGTGAGGGACCAAGCCTATGTCTCCAGGCAGCTTTTCTTGGCCCTCCAGCCATGCTTCACCCCCACCCTCCCCTGCGTCTCACGGATCCTTTTCTTGCTCCCCAAGTACACAGTCCTCCAAGTTTGACTCGATGGTGGGAGGTTTGTGCACACAACTCGGAGCTCCCCCTAGTGTCTCGCTCTTCCTGGACTTCTCCCACCCCGTTGAAACCACAAAGAAGGAAAATGGAGTCTTTCTGCCAGATGCTACGTATTCAGCTAACTGGACATTAGTCAGCTTTGTCTTCGTTGTCCGTCAACATATCCTTCTGGAAAGTTAAAAAAACAAAAACAAACAAACAAACAAAAAGTACTGCTTATTGATACTCACATACTCACATGTAAATGAGAGATAAACACTTTTGTTTTCCAAGGATTTTTTTTTATCGACTGTTATTTATTTACTTTACATCCTTATTTCAGCTTCCTCTCCCTCCTCTCCTCCCTGTCCCTCCTCTTACCCCGCCCCCACCCCCCGCATCCACCCCTCCTCTGATTTGCCTCAGAAAAGGAGAGTTCTCCCATGGATATCAACCAACTTCCACACATCAACTTGCAGGAAGACTAGGAGATAAATACTTTCAATTATTTTCTTACTATATTGAAATGTTTAGCTTAAAAACCTAGATCATCATTTTATTTTTTTAAAAAATTAAAGCCCAATACATTTAAATAAAACATATTACTTTAAGACAAGATCTTGCTGTGTAGCCCAAGCTGAGTTCAAACTTTCAATCCTCCTGCCTCAGCCTTTGGAGTGCGTCCAGCATACCAAGCTTCAATTATGATTGCTTTAATTTAATTTTGGATACTATGTATCTTCTACTCAATAAATGGTTCTGTTTACTTAAGGAACTAAGTTAATTAAGAATTAAGTTCTTTGGAAGAGCTTGAAGGGGCTCGAGACCCCATATGTACAGCAATGCCAAGCAACCAGAGCTTCCAGGGACTAAGCCACTACCCAAAGACTATACATGGACTGACCCTGGACTCTGACCTCATAGGTAGCAATGAATAGTCTAGTAAGAGCACCAGTGGAAGGGAAGCCCTGGGTCCTGCTAAGACTGAACCCCAGTGAACTAGACTGTTGGGGGGGGGGCAATGGGGGAGGATGGGAGGAACACCCATAAAGAAGGGAGGGGAGGGGATGTTTGCGGAAACCGGGAAAGGGAATAACACTTGAAATGTAAATAAGAAATACTCAAGTTAATAATAAAAAAAGAAAAAAGAAAAGAATTAAGTTCTTTTGGTGGTAGGCCACATTTCCCCATGTCTAATTATAATATTCTTCTTTGTGTAATAAAAAAGAGAAGTCAGCAGATAAAACACTGTGGGTCGTTACAGCTTGTGAGAAAATGCCTATACTGCTGTAGCAAACAAGGGTTTGCCAAGGGACAGGTTATTTCTTTCATGCCTAGTGACAATTGATTTTGTCCTTTAGTATTTAGCTTAAGTTTTGCCTGAGATGCTCAGTCATTATCTGGTGAGAGGACGGAGGTCATAGTCAATCCTGGCTTTAAACCGAAGCTACTATTTTAACACAAAATTGGCATCTTTTACAGTAAAGGTTAACTGAGCTGGGATTCAGCCTTCTCATCCAGCAAGAGTTTCCAGATCAAGGGATCGTTTATTTCTCTGTCACCAGAGTTTCCTTTGTCCTTCAGTCTTTCCATGGCGTTGTGAAGGTTCGGTTTCGGAGAGCCAGGTGGGAAGTCAATAAATGATCTAATGTCATGAGTTTAACAAGGGTGAAAAGCCGTGTACAGCAAAGAAACCACTTCAGTGTGTGTGACTCGGGTTAGGGTCAGCGACCTTTCTCTGGGAGTGTGGAAGAGGAAGACCCTGTGTCTACTGTAGAAAGGACATGCGGATTTGGTCATATGAATGGACTGTGGTAAGTAAATTCCGTCAATGATGAAGAGACATCAAAGCAGGTGGGTTGCCACCTAATGTAAGATCTTACATTGTTTAAAGGACAAATTAGACCAAAGAAGAATTTTAAACAGGAAATGATTCAGCTCTGTGTTTTCTGAACTCATGCAAAGTAGAGTTATGGCCTTTACTCTGAGTCTTCTCGGCATCCAGTAAATTCTTATCATGAGCTAAGGTGTACCCCAGCCTGTTTCTACATTCGTGTTTCACTGTGGGCTGTTTTCCTGAACCTGGCCTGCTCCATCCTGTGTCTTGGAAATATTCAGCTTATTTCTAACACATGTTCCTGTTATCTAGCTGCTACTGAAACACGTTTTCCTTTTGTTGAAGGTAGATTTTGTTTTCTTCACACAATCTATTCTGAGTAAGGTTTCCTCTTCCTTCACTTCTTCCAGCCTCCTTCCCTCCCATCAGGATCCATTCCCTTTCTGTCTCCCATTAGAAAACAAACAGGCGTCTACAGAATAGTAATAAATGTAATAAAGTAAACTATATTAACATACAATACAAGCTAACTCATTGGAAATAGGCAAAATAACCAAACAGAAGGAAAGGGGCCAACAGAAGGCACAAGAAACGGAGACCTACTTGTTGGAACACTCGAGAATCCCATAAAAACACTATGCTGGAAGCCATAATTTATACACAGAGAATCTGTAAGATCAAAAAAAAAAGAGAAAAAATCAAATATAAATAAAACTTAAATTAAAAAATAAGATAAAAGAAATTAACAAAAAAGAAAGTTCTCTGACCTGACCCTGTGAGACAAAGAACCTTCAAGGGTGTGGTTGAGTTCATTTTCTGTTGGTCCGCTACTGCTGGATGTGTAGCCTACATTTAAGAGTAGTTTGTTTTCCCAGTGCGACTCCCTTGGAGGAAGCTCAACTTGTTTGCAAGTGGTGACCAATTGGAATTTGCTTCTGGATTTGGGACGTACGTGAACATGTGTCTACTTTTCCTTTCAGCTCTAGGACCCCAACAGATGCAGACCGTGTGCAGGCTCTGTCTATGCTGCCTCAGCCTGTGTGAGCTCATATGAGTGTTGAGCATGGTGATGAAGAGATATTTGTTTTCAGGATGTCCCCTCTATCCCCTCTGGCCTTCCACCTCCTCTTCTGTGGGTTTCTCTGAGCTCTAGATGAGGGATCTGATGGAGACATTCCATTTAGGCTGAATGTTCCAAGATCTTTCACTCTCTACATAATGTCTGGCTGAGGGTCTCTGTGTTTGTTCCCATCTGCTGTAGGAGGAAGCTTCTCTGATGATGGCTGGGCAAGGCACTGATCTAGGAGTGTAGCAGAATGTCACTAAGAGCCATTTTAGTGCTACACTCTTCTGTAAACAATAATATTTAGTTATGTCCTTGGGCTAGCAAATCTCAGGTTCTTGGTAACTCAAGCAGAACTGAGGATGGGTTCCATCTCATGGAGTAAGCCTTACGTCAAATTAAATACTCACATGCTTGGTGCCCTAGAATATTCTGCAGACAGGACAGCATTGAGCTACATCAAAGGCTGGGTCAGTGTTTACATTTTTCCATTGGTAGCATGCAGAGTAGTTCAATATCAGTGCTGATGTCTCTGTGTAGGCACCAGCTTGACTTTTCCATGTTCAATGAGTTTTAAAGGCTTTTTCCTTCAGCTATGGTGCCTTCCCATTGGTCTGTGAAGAACAACCTATGAGACTTCTCCCTTCTTTAAACTTCCCACACTATTACTGCGGTGCGAAGTGTGATATACGCATGATCTTTGTGCTTCCATGTAGAGCTGAGACCCTTTGCTTACAGATGCTTTCCCATATAATTCCGTGGCCTGGAGGACTGGTTCAGCAGCCAACTGCTCTTTAGGCTTTTATAGAGGAGCTGGGTTTTGTTCCCAGCATCCACCTGAGGCAGCTCATACCTGTCTAGTTCTAGGGAGCTCTTCTGATGTCCGTGGGCACTTGCACATATGTGACACACACTCAGAATGGTACACATATACAAGCATGGTTCTTAGAATTCTGTTTCCCCTGTGCCCTGATCAGAAATAGTGCATTTGAAAGGATGACATTTCTGGGAAAGTAACTTTGCAGATCTCCTTGAAATGACAACAAACGCTTGTGCATTGTAGGATTTGTGGCATTTCTGAGAAAGTACTAGAAACGACCTTGATATATTTTACCAGGAGAAATAATACCACAACTATACAAAAGAACATGGCACAGTTGTGAAAGAAAAGAAAGAAAACTGTCTACACGCTAACGTCGAAGGTCTCGATGGTCGGATTCCAAGATAGAATTTATTATAAACCATAAAATTCAGAATAGTATACGGGGACAGATAAAGAAAGGGTCATCCTTGTGATTGATAGGTAAACTTTTTGGAATGTATTAACTTAACAGGCTATTTGCTTCCACCAACACACAAGCCAGGCCAATAGCAGAGATGCTGTACTCTGCTTTAACCCACCTATCCCGTGATTTCCTCAAGTTGAAAGATGCCTTCATCTATGACTTTTTATTGTTACTGTAAACATCTTCATAAGGAGGGAAGGGTGAGCTATGTATTTATAATATGATCTCACATTTATTTTTTTTTAAAACAAATTTCCTCAAACTGTTACCTCGTGGGTACATGGAATTTGACGTGACCTGAATCTGTGTCCTCAGGATATGGTCACTCATATTTGGCTCCAGAATAAACTTGAAGTGAGAGCTGCGTTCTTCATGCGTGCGGAACTAAATTCGACTCATGCCTTGTAACATTATTCTTTGGTTAAGCATGCTAAAGCAGTAGTCATTCACGACACAAAATTATTATAGAAGCTGCATAAAATTAAAGGAATGAGATAGAAGTCCTTGGCTTTCTTTTCTCCCCAAACATTAAAAAAAATCTATCCTTTTAGCAATGAAACCAAAAGGCTATTCAATTCTGGTTTGTGTAGATTTTTGAACAGAAAATTGGCTTTGAAATAAGAGTTTCTATAAACTCCTTTGAGGTTTTCCCTGTTCTAGGTTTTTATTAGAGTAATTTTGCCCTCTAGTACCAGCACAACTCTATTCAGGTCTCAGAAACTCGACAAGGTAAGAAAAAGGGGAACTTGGGTGATAGAGCACAAGGCCACCAATTCCTGTCTCTGTGTTTCCTAGCAAAGGTATTCAATGTGTTTTACTGTCACCTCTGCCAGATCTCACACCGTGTGAAGAACTTTACAGCCTGTCACACATGCTCTTTATCAACAGCCTCCTCCAGATAGCACAGTGAAATACTGGGATGTAAGTTGTGGCTCGATTCCAACCTGAATAAATTAAAGGATTATTGATCTCAAAATACTGGTATAGTAAACAACTGAAACCTTTCGCCCGTGCTACCACTGCCATTGTTAGAAGGTTTGTCTTCATAATGGTCTCCCAAGCAAGCACTTAGACAGTGAAGCCCATTTGCTCTTTATGAGGTCAACTCTGTCGGCTTATTGACAAGTTTCTTTAAGCGCAGAACTCTTTCTGGAGTCTGATGGCTTACACCGGCAGCGATGAAAAAGCACACCATATTATACGAACCCTCATGTAAATCAGCTCTAAACACCTGCCTACGAGACGAATACAGGTGCAAAAGAGACACCATCTCTTTCTGCCTCTCATGCTTGCATTATGCACACGCTTGTCTGCAGTCAAAAATAGACTATTCACTGGAGAATGGTAGGGCACGCTTGCTCCATTACAAATTGCCTTGCTAAACCAGCATCAACAATTTTCTTTGTTGACAACCAAGTTGAAAATAGTCTTCTTTGCATAAAAGACTTTCCGAAGATGCTGTTTTAAACAGAATAAAGTGGGCCAACGTAATAGATTTCCTGAGCGGAAATGGAAACACTTGCCAATTTAAGTCACTTAGTCACTAGTAAAGTCGATGGAAGGGTATCAAGGACTACAAGATGTGGGCATTATTTTGCAAACTAGAGCTAAAGAAAAATATATCTTTTGAGGTTGGAAAATGTCACAGGATGGCCTTTGCAATAGAATAGTTGTTCGTCTTCCCCGTCCCATGCCTCAATTATATGCTGAAATTCTAAACCCCAAGGAGAGGAGACAGCTTTAGAGAGGTAATTAGGTCATTCGGCATAGCATTCATGTGGGAGAGCGCTGCCATTATAATGAAGACCCAGAGAGTACTCAGACCTTTTACCATCACATAAGGACACAAGACTTTGGTGGTGCAGAACCGGGAAGAGAGGTTGAGCCCAGAACACTGGGAGGCCCCATCCTGATCTTGGATGTCCAGGCTCTGTGAAAATTGATTTCTGTTGTCTTATAAGCCATCCATTCTTTAGAATTTGTTCTAAGGGCTTTAACTAACTGAATTAATAGCTTTTTTTTTGTAAAGAAAATATTTAAAGCTATAAAGAAAATAAAACTAAAATAAAAACTTCCTGAGCTGTCTGCCACATCACAACTTAATGCATCCATAGAGTCCAAATCAAAACTGGGCTCTGAATTTGCCTCTCACTACTTTGTGGACATGGCTATTCCGTATCTCCATCACAGTCTAACAGAAGAGCATATTTGCATATATATAAACATTCAAATTGTTTGAAAAGAATACATTATCGTGACATTTGGAGATTTTACTTCTCTTATTTAAATTACATCATTATTTTGAAAAGTCACACACCCTGTTGGGAAAAGCCTAATATTTAGCTCTTTGCTTAAAATTACGTGCTTATATACACAAAATGCTTGTATAATAGATATCATTCCATAATTTGGTGTTATTTATATAGAAGAAGTATAAGCAGAATTCCGTACTTTTCAATTTACCCCAACATCCCAAGAACTAAAGAAGAGGACCCCCTAGCATCAGTCCAACCTTCCTGCCAACACAGAGTATCAGAAGTAGGGCCCATGCTCTTGTCTCTGCTGAGATCTAGTTGTACTTAGAACAATTTCTCTGAGTCCCACACAGACCAATTAGAGATGTCCTTCTCTGTTCCATTGCTTCTCTGTGGCTTTGATTTGGTTTTCTGGTTCTGTTCACAACTATAATCAGCCCCTCCCTCCAGCCCCCAAGCCCTGTTGGGCCCTGTCCTAGGTTCATTTCTGTTGCTGTGGTAAAATAGCATGGCAAAAAAAAAAAGTAACTTAGAGGAGGAAAAAGCTTGTTTTAGCTCACAAGTTGAGGTCTCAACCTATCACTTTGGGCTGGGGCCAATTACCTTCTTAGTCAAGAGCAGAGAGAGAATGAGTACACGCCTGCTTAGTACTCAGCTAGACTTTTCCTTTCCTTTTAGTTCAGGGCTCCACACCAGGGAATGGTGGCACCTGAAATTGACCTGGTCTTCCCATATGGATTGAGTGGTCATGACAATCTCCCATAGATATGGCCATAGTCCAAAACGATAGCAATGCAATTCCACTGAGACTCTTTCTCCAGTGACTCTAGGTTATGCTGAATCGTCAATTTTACCATTAGAGGGTCTGATACTTTGCCTAGCATTTACTAATGTCCTCCTCAAAATAAAATACAGGCAATTTTTTCTACAAACTTCCTCTACTTTCTGTCTAATCATGTCTAGACACTGATTGGAGCCCTAATTGGGCCTTAATTAATCTTGAAAAGCTATAACATTATCACGTACCTGTTATTCATTAATTAACCCATTAATTGTCTCAAATTAATTTTCAATTGTTGGTCTTACTGACAAAACTAATCAGAATGAAGCTCTCACACGCTGCCATGTAGTTTCACATTTACATTCTGCTTCCTTGCTTGCTATTAGAAAGATCAATTACCCTGAGCCCATTTAAACCCACCCATCTATGTGAGCACTAGAGTCTAATCCGTTTTTTAGTTAAGGACATCATTCAAATAGTTCCCTGAACTCTATCCTACATCATCATCCAGTTTATCCACTAATTAAGTACATTCGAATGAATGACTATTTCTTGCATACTTAATTTTCTTTTCCTTCCTGTCTACTGATAGTTAGCTCTCTATCGCATTGATTTCTGTATTCAAAACAAACAAATGTTATTGCTATACTCAACACTTCCCATGTCACTGCTCTGACACCAGATACAAGGGTTAGGGTACACACACACACACACACACACACACACACACACACACACACACACACACACCAATTCGGTTCTTCCACCCAAATCCATTGTGTGTCATATGAATTAAGTCAATTATCACATCATCTAATTGGAGTTAACACTACATCCCATTGTTAAGGGATCATCCCTACAAGACCACCTTCTATCAGACATGATATGAGAGAAGTAGAGCCCCACTGGTTATCAGTTTGTTACAAAAGGATAATTGTTACCCAGGAACATCAAGTTGGAAAGCATTCCCACAGGACAAGGTATGAGGAAAGATCACCAAGCCTTCACGGTCCTACCAGGCTACAATCTCTACAGACTTCTGCTAGTTCAGTAACCTGGAAGCTCTCTGAACCTGGTAAGGAATGAAAACTTCATCCTGTAGGAACTATGATTTCTTAACTCAGACTCCAGATTCTCTCCTCTTCCTGGAAGATTGCAGAAGGGCTGAAAACTCTGAACTTCTAGTCATGCTTTATTCTCTCTGATAAGCAAATGCCATCTAGAGTCCTGACAAATGTCACTTCATGAAAATAAAAGAGGCTCCTATTACACAGGAAATTCTGGCAGGATTAGGGCCTCTGTGCCCAGAAGCAGAAATGAAGACCCATATATAATGTTTAATACATAAATTCATAGTGTCACATTTTCCTACAGAAAAATAAAATTGCCTTCAAAGCAGTATCTACATTCTGAATCAATTGTTCTAATCACTTCTCAATCTTTTGACTAAGATCAATCACAAATTATCCCTTACTAGCTCTCTTAAACCCATCCCTCTGTGTCTTTTATGCTCAACTTTATAATAACTATTTTTAACTAGGTCGCTAACCACATCCACAGAGGCAATTATCATTTCTCCACACTCTTTTGCCTTGGCCCACAGGTAGCATCTGACATGGGTGAGCACATTATGATGAATTTGGTAACATTCCTTTTCCAGTGGGAGAGTCAACTCTTGTCATTAATATTCAACCTATGAAACTAGTTGGGTCAGCTCAAAAATGTATCCAGGACCTGACCATACTCACCATCGCTATGGCTAATGTTCGGCTGGAATCCCCACTCCTTTTGAACTGCTCTGTTGATATGATCTGTCACATTATACTCCTCTCTTCTAAATAAGACAGCCCGTTAAGATTTAAGACAGATGATGTAACTGTGTTAAAGTCACCTTGAGGCTTGCCAAGTACAAGGACTTGCAGGATGAGTTTCTTCTTGAGCTATCCCAAGTGACTGTTGAGAGATATTTAAACACTCGCAGAAGCCCGGCTGTGAAGGAATGATGACATATAATGCTAGCTTCTGTAATATAGGAAGGTCAAAAAGAAAGGGGACAGAATGATACTGTCGACCAATCTGTCTGATATGCAAAGAAGTGAGGTAATAACTGTGGCTTAGTGGAGAAAAATGGCTCTGGAAAGTAACCATAATTTACTCTCCATGGATTTGAGAAAAGAGAAAGGCCACCACTGAATTGCAAAAATCGATAAAATGGCATACAGATTTTATAAGCATAAATCACATTTTTACTTTATTGTTTTTAATGGATACCTGTAAAGGGAGGAAAAACTTAGACTCTGGATCTACACACACACACACACACACACACACACACACACACACACACACACACACAAAAGAAACCAATGTATACAAGGAACATAAAGTTTCCAAATTGCTGTGATATGACAAATAAAATAGATCATTCCAAATAGATAGCTATTTAGTAATTATACACAATAATTTAAAAAGTGTAATGGATTCATCTTAAGGGAACTTCAAAGGTATATAAGGTAGGATGCTATATATAAGATGACCTTTATGCACATAAACTTTCATGTCACTGTCCATTCAGGAATAAGTTATAAAGTTTTCTTTTGAAAATCTGACAGAAGTTCAAAATCTCTCCCTGGTGAAAGCAGGTTTCGTGCTTACCAAAGGGTACGTGAAGAAGATATTTGCAATGGCCGGCTATCTGAAGCACCGTACAGGCAGCCACAGACCAATCCCGAGGGCTTCACATTTCCATTCCTAATATGGCGCTCGTTCTGCTTCTAATTGCAAGGTCTGAAAGTGCATGTAAGGACAATGAGGTCCTGGATTTGGGGGCGGCCCAGGGGCGGTTGCTTTTTGTTTCTTATCTATATCATTGGTCCATGACAATTTGCATAGTTCAACAATTCTAGGAGCCAAGGGTACCTTGGATGTGAACCTCCCTTCTTCTCTACCCTAGTCCTCTGTGGATGGAGCCCATCACTGCTGCGACTGGCCACACGGCCATTATGTTGCAAGATCATTTCCAGGGTGGTGCCGCTCTCCTTAGAAATAGGTTTACACTCAACCCAATACTCTCATAATTTTCCCTATGCTTGTGTTCCACACTAGCATGATTCACAATACCTAACTTGAAATTCCTTCAAACATTCATTTGGCCAACAAAAGTGGTATTTCTATAGAGTAAGATGGCAATGCCATTTTCTTTCTTTCTTTTTTTTTTTTTTAAACTGTTGCTGTGATAAACGGTTCTGAGGAAGGCAGTTTAAAGAAGAGAGTTTATTTGGCTCACAATGACAGGCTCTGGTCCATCTTGTGGGGAAGTCATGTGGCAAGAACCTGAGCAGAGCAGCTAGTCACACTGTGCCCACATCCAAAGACAGAGAGAAGGGAATCAATGTGCAGACGCCAGTGCACCAACTTCCCTCTCCTTTTCATGTAGCTCCCAGCTATCCACTTCCTCCAAGACCCCACCTCCCACTAGCATATTTATTTGTGACTGTGCTCTTAGCACCTCTCAGCCTTACAAACTCTGGACCAAACCTTTAATAATAAGCCTTTGGTGAGTTGATGTTGCGGGTGCAGGAAGGGATACCACAGATTCAAGTCATAGCACTCCACCATGTCTCTCAAAGGGTCATGTTGATTCCAAAACACGAAATGAATGTAAGCAATCTCCCATAATCTGTCTTTAACACTTTCAGAGTTGTTGAAAAGTTGAAGCCCCAAGTCTCCTCTGAGACGCAAGATAAACGCATAGCTCTGAGCCTCTGTGCAAACCAAAGAGCACATTACATCACTTCTACTCTTGTGGAAAATTCCATCCATCAAGAATCGGGCATGCAGTTGAAGAGACAAGAGAAACTCTTTATTCATGGGCAGGCAGAAGCTCATAGTAATGTCCAGCAGTCACCTCCCCACCTCCAATTTCTTATAGCTTATATGGTCTGCTAACAGGTGGGTTTTGAGTCCCATGAGTCCCATGCCCACCAAAAGAATTTCTATCACAGTCAGACATTTTTACAAGCAGAGATCACAGGAATGAACATTCTAAAGGCAGATGCTTTGCAAGAGGCAATAAAAGTACAAACATATTTGCAAATATCAATAAAAAGAATTTCTTTCTTAGCAAAACAGATCATACAGTATTTCCTTTGTCCAAACAGTTGTGGTAATCACTCCTTCGGGCACTTTCTGACAAATGTTTGCCTTCCCAAGATAAGGGTTAGGGGCTTTAACAAGTGGGCAGATATCAGCCCATTTACATACAACTTTAACATATTTTACTTCCAAAGAGTCTTACAGTTTCTCAGCAGACTTGTTTATTAAGCTAGCATAACAGAGTAGTAATTTGATTTTCAGGTGCATATATGAGTGCGAAATATTTATTCATATTACCTCCCCTTGATAGCAAAGTAGATATTCTTATTCCAAAAGGGAGGAAACACAGTACGGATGGAGGAAATCAGAGCAAAATCAAAATATAAAAGGGCAAATATTAAATAATTATCTCTACCACTGGTAGCTGCAGGATTGGTAGCATCAAGTGAAGTCCAAAAGGCCTGGGCAACCCCACTCCTATCCCTCGTAGCCTTCACATCATCTCCCCTAGGACATCTCCGTGTACTGCATGACGCATTCCTTAATAGGCACCCACATTTCTGAGATTTTTAGACTATAGTATACATGCATTTTATTCCATTTCCCAGCAGAAACCGTGTGAGCATGCTCTCCTGTTACGAGACATTCCTACACAGCGTACGTTCTTAGTAGGATGTGGGTCTTCTAAGTTCTCCTAGGAACTGCCCATCAGTGTCTGCTTGTAGCATTCTAGGGATTCCTTCACGTAAATCTCTACCTCTTTACAGGTGGCTCCTAAAAATCACAGACTCCCGGACTACATGGTCACGAAGTCCAACAACAACCCCACATTCTAGTACCAGTTTTCTGTGTTTTAACGTCTCAGTTTCAGTGATGTGTGATTAGAGAGGACAATGTTAAAGGAGGAAATACTTGCTCTGGATTACAGCTCTTTCTCTAGCAATTTCCTCTGAATAGGAACATTCCACTCTGGAAGGAAACTAAATAAAACCCAAGAAGTTCTAAAGGGAAGTTAATTAAGCTTCAGGAAGTAGAACCTGGTTCACATTCGCTATTCTCCCAGGGAATTGGACTTCTGTTACCAGGACATGGCATAGGAATTTTGGTTTTTCTTAAAAATCCAGTTATATGAATATGTTTTTGTTTTAATCTCAGGGATGAGATATGGGGCTGCTTCTGATTGGCCATAACAGCGAACTATGGTTTGTCTTGTGCTCTGGTAGGAATGTGATTCTGCCAACAGAAGATAGTTTATGTTTGGAATATTAGGGACTCTTGAGAGAGCATATAATTGTCAGAATCCCAGAGGGGGCTGACCAATGCTGCTCCCCTGATGCTGCTCCCATTGCTTCTGGTCCATGCTGCTGCTAGTTCCTGCTGTTCTGCTTGCTGTTTTGCTATTTGCTGGTTGCTCTGTTGCTGGATTTCTGGTTTGCTGTTTTGCCATTTGCTGGATGCTGTTGCTAGCTGCTGGTTGGGGATATCTGGATAATGAAGATTAGACTGCCCCCAGGGATCTTGACACCCATAATCAGCAGGAAGTAGTCTAAAGATATCTATGCCCCATTTCCCTATAACCTTCTTTCTTGCCTTCTTCTCGGAGATTGGAAGGGATAAGGGTACAGAAGGGTGGTAGATATAAGAACCCAATTAAAGTAGCCAAAAACACAGTTACAATACAGGCAGCTCATTACAATCTATAACTTCAGCTCCAAGCAATTGAACATGTTTTCTGGCCTTCGGAGACACCCACACACATTTGAAACATGCCCACCCAAATATGTGTAAACAAATAAATTTTCAGGAAGTAAACAGCTAACAAGTCTCAGTAGGTCCCTGAAATTTACAAGATTCATAAGACCCCCTCCTTCCCTAAGGTTATGTAAGAAGAAAGGACTGCTAAGCATAAGAGACTCTTAAGCATGTTGAAGTGAATGCAAGCCTTTCAGAGAGTTGTTGCTGGTTTCCAGTTTTTATAACCTGTCACCCTAACTGGAGTAGGTTTTTGGCAATATGTCTAACTTTGAGTCGCCTATGCTCCTATAAGCAACCCCAATAAACACATTGGCTCACCATATTGTACTTTAGTAATATCATTACTTTGGTCTATCATCAATTCCTTATCTGGGATGAGTAGATATTCATTCCCATCTCCCCACCAAAATAGTATCACACAACAGTTTCAGATATTTCTGTCTGCGGCTCCATTGCTTTTAGAAGATGGTGAGACAAAGCACCACAAAGGAGAGTGAGTACATGCTAGAGAACAGCTGCCTACCTTGTGGCATCCAGGAAGAAGATGAATACAGACATAAGAAACAGCCTAGGACAACCAGCAACTATTGTCAAAAGGTAGAAAGACAGCTTGGAACAATACTTATTAGACAAGCCTTATGACTAACCATTTATTTGTATTTGGGGCTATCTTCTCTTTAATGTAGCAGACTTCATGATTTTCTTCAGTTATAAAGAAATAAACACACAGAGACACACACACACAACACACACATAACACATATACACAGCTGCAATCCTTAATCCCACTTAGCCCTATCCCCTAGTCTCTACCACTTCCCAATAATACTATCAACTTTTAAATTGGTTCATTGATTAGAACAGAGTCTTTATGACCTAATAACTCTCCCAAATCACATCAACTGCCACACAAGTCTTTGGAGAAATTTTTGCCATTAACCACAACACAGCCTCCAGAAAAGGCCAAAATGATCCATAATTTTTGTTAGATATCCCCTCTTCAGAACTCTGCTGTGCTTAAACAGGACTGGCACTGTTGAAATGTAGTGGGTGTGACTGTGAAATTCAGTGCTAGGCTATGCAGGACACTTAAAACTTCTGCCTGAAAAGTCAAGGATTTTTAGGTTTCTTAAGTCTAGAGAAAGTCAGTTGCTGTGCCTTGAAGATACCAATGCTACTCAATGGAGAAGCCATTGTAAGGAGCTAAGGTCTCTGAGAAACCTAACACCAAATTGCCAGTTATTCAAGTAATGCACCGTGGTAGCTATTGTTAGGTGTCAACTTGACTATATCTGGAACTAAAACTCAAAAATGGAGGAGCACACCAGGGAGGAAATTGGAAGTGTGAAGGTCCACTTCTACTTGAGCTCTTGCGGTGGGAACACCTCAAGATCTAATCTAGATCTAATCTGGGGCATGCCTTCTGTATGACAGCTGTATAAGGACATGGAAGGAGGAAGCTTTTGCCTTTGGTCTGCTTACCCTCAGCTTGGTAGCAAGTCTATTCCTTTACTGACATTAGAGTCTACTTCTTTTGGAATCTGACACATATGGAACACTTCAAGCCTTATAGACTAAGCAACTACTAGATTCCTGGCCTTTCCATTCATAGCCAACAATTGTTAAATTAGCTAGACTTCAGCCTTTCATCATTCAAATAAGTGCTCCCCCTCTCTCATATGTATACTTAATAATACTTCAATATATGCATATATACTTATATATAAATATGTATATATTCATATATATTCATAGAAAGAGAGATTCATTGTATAACTTCTGCTACTCCGGACAACCCTGACTAATACATACTTCTTACTATAGATCTTGTAGCCCTGAGTGAGTCTCACAATGACTACGGCTCAATGGCATATCACTGCAGCCACACAAGCAGACCTCAGGAGAGACCAGCCTGGCTGAGCCCTTTCCAAACCTTTGACTTACAGAAACCATGAAAGACAATAAAACCTTAATGTCCATCTCAGCCACTGATATTTTGGCATGTTTTCAAAGCAATAGCAGACAACTAATATATAGGAAATTTTAGAAAAAAGTATATTGTGAATACTTTCTTGGAAACTTAAGTGGCAAGAAATTAATGCTTTGGCAATTAAGCATTAATGTTTGTGGAAGCGTTTTATTTGCTTCCTAAGTTACACTGCGATGTACTTTTTCAGAAAGAACATAAGCTCCAAGGATATCACCTGGCAATTTGCAAGGAAAAAAAAATAAGAACCTGATGCTATAACTCATAGAAACCGACAGTTAACATCCCAGACACTAATATATAACTGTTCCTTAGAGGAAACAAATTGTCACTGAAGTGGATCTTTAGAAGACTGTCAAATCTTGAATAGGATCAGCCTTCTCTGATGATGAATATGGTCTGAATGCTTTGAAAACTGTGCAGGGCCCTCAGAATGAAAAGAACATTTCACAAGATGAAGAGAATAGATCTCACACTCCACAAGGTCTTTTCCATAATAGCACCCACCTTATTCTTTCTGCTCCTATTTTCAATGTAGCCTGCTCAATTAGGCATAATAATGGAGGCCTGGGATGCCCTAGATCATTCACTGTCCTGATCCGAACACTTTCTGTTTCTGTTGCCTTCGACCTTGTCCTTCACAGCTTACCTAAGGGTATTTCCTATAGAAAAAAAAAGGGGTATCTTGAATATGTTCCTACATTTCTAATCACTTTGGAGGGTCTAGGAGCAACTACAGTTGTTTCAAAGAGGATTTTGGTAAAAAGAAATCAAAGGTACAGAGGAATTATATGCAAACCAATTTTAAATCACTAAAGATCGGCTACTTTGGTTTTAAATATATTTAGTTTATTAATGTAAAATCCACCTGACTGAAACAGTGTAAGTTTTACATCATTCAAAATGGAGGGAAGAATCCAGAGTTCCACATATTTTCTTTGTAACAGTAAGATGTTCAGCTTCCAGTTTCAGCTCTCACATGTAACAAACTGAACTGGAAGTAGTCACCAGGTGTTTATGAGAAATACACAGACCAAATGGAAAGCAAGTTACTGTTGTCAATTCATCAAAGAGTTAGCACCACAGTACACGCTATCACCATGAAATCGGGAAAGATAAGCGTAGAGACTTTCAGATGATATGAGCTTCTGGAATGGAAGCCATGGGAGCTGCTAACTGGTAGATTGGTATAAGTGGAGTTTTGATGAATTGCTAGAGGCTAAGTGTAGACCAGCTATAGAATGAGGACTCTAATATCCTAGTCTTAGGGTGACCTGCCATCACTAGTCTATTCATATTCAAATAATTAGACCCTAAGTGCTTCATACATTTATCTATCTATCTATCTATCTATCTATCTATCTATCTATCTATCTATCCATCTCTGTTTCTTTGTCTTTCTCTTCCTCATTCTCTCTCTTTATTCTCTCTCATCTCATCCCCCTCCTTGTGAGCATCTGAATGGTACACATGCATGGTTGTGTGGGTATAGACAAGATTGCGTGCGAGTGATGTGTGCAGGTGTGCATGTATTTGTATGCATGTGCATGCATGTGGAGACCATAAATGGACATCGGGCATTTTCCTCAATCTCTTATCACATATTTTTTTGTTTGAGAAAGGGTATCTCACTGAACCTGGAGCTCACCAACTTGACTAGGCTGGTTGGCCAGTGGGCTCTAGGGACCATCCTTTCTCTGACTTCCCTGGAGTTAGATTACATACTCATCAGCGTGCTTAGTTAGTACATGGTTCCTGAGGATCTAAACCCAAGTCCTCAGGCTTGTGCAGTACTTCCCTGACTAAGCTATGTCTCCACCCCAGTGTAGATCTCTCTTATAGGCATCACCTATGAGTCCAGAGAATGTTATTCTTCCTGAGAGCAGGTAGTATCACAGGAGAATAGAAGAGTGATTCGGGACAGTCTCGCGATCTTTTACTTCGATGGTAGTGAATTCTATGGAGATACACACTGCAACACGCAATTGGGAGGTTAGAGAACGGTAATGCTCACACATGGGAGCACTGCCCATAAATTGACCTTTGCAGTTTAAATGGGTGGGAAGAGGTTTTGGGAAGTTTTCAAACCCACTGTTAATCACAGCACTCTTTCCCATCTAATTCTGAAGAGACATCTGAAGAAATTGACAAAATCTGTGTGACAAACGGCCGAGAGGAGAACCAAAGTACAGTAAGGATTAGGATGGACTAAGAAACGTAAAACAGATGCTAAGTTATATTTGGTTTGAACAAGACAACCTTGCCCAGCGTTTTGATTAAAAGGATACCTCCATATTTTTGAGAGTTTCTTTGGGCTTAAAGAACATCAAGAATAAGCCTCACTTCTGTGGCTTTATGACCACCTAAGGACAATAACCAAAACTACAGGCACACACAGACACAACCCTTCAAAGATATTTCCTGAGACTACCACACTAAGGACATGAGTTGAAGTGAGTCTCTACCTTTTAGGATTGCCAAATGTTAAAACAATGTATGTTGTTACATAAATTATTAATAAGATGCCACCAGTGATCAATAGCACATGGTCACTCAGTATTATTATTATTATTATTATTATTATTAGTAGTAGTAGTAGTAGTAGTAGTAGTAGTAGTAGTAGTAGTATATTATAATTTTGACTTCTTAATATGTTAAATATCTTTTCAAAATATTTTTATTTCTTTTGTGTGGGAAGAGGGGATGAAACACCCAAAGGTATGCATTTGGAGATCAGAGGACAATTTTCAGGTGTCAGTTCTCTCCTTCCATATATGGCTCCCAGGGATAGACCTCAGGTGGCCAGGCTTGGAGGCATGCACCTTCACACAATGTGCTACTTCACTGGCCTATCTTATGGGAAGATTACAATGTTATCATTAATTTAATAATTATAAACATACACTTTTACTTTCGGAAATGATGATTCTTAATTCAGAACATAGTAAAAGTTAAATATCTAAATTTTTTTTTTTTTTTTTTTTTTTTTTTTTTTTTTTTTTTTTCGGAGTTGAGGACCGAACCCAGGGCCTTGCGCTTGCTAGGCAAGTGCTCTACCACTGAGCTAAATCCCCAATCCCCTAAATTTTAATGCAAAACATATTTTACTGACATTTAATTTTTACCCGTCTCTACTACCTGAGTTCAAATGAACTTACACATAAGAAATGCCCTGACAGGTACATGCATTTGGATACCTGGTCTCTACCTAGTGGAATTGTTCGGGAATGTTGTAGAAGTTTTAGAGCTAAAACTTTGCTGAAGGAAGTGGGTCACTGAGATTTAATACACCTTGTTCTGTTTTATAAAAATAAAGAGAGAAGGAATATGTTTGGTGGATGTGCAGTCAGGTATGGAGGAAAGGGATGCCTCTACGAGCCCATGGTGAGGCATCTCTTTCCCTTGAGCGAGCAGCCACACAAAAGTAGAGTAGGGTTTATTCAGGGCATGGGGAAAGGAATTGAGAGGATAATACAGACAGCGAAGGGGAGAGAGAGAGAGAGAGAGAGAGAGAGAGAGAGAGAGAGAGAGAGAGAGAGAAGAGAGAAGTAGAAGCCATCCATAAGCATGTGGAGAGAGAGGAGGCAAGGGAATGAATGGGGAGAGAGGAGGAAGGGGCGAGAGAGAGGACAAAAGAGCAAGAAGGCAAGAGAGGACCCAACCCCTTTCATACTGTCAGGCACACCTGGCTATTGCCAGGTAACCGTGGGGTGGAGCCTAGACAAAATGCTAACACACCAGATGCACTTCTGGTCTACCTTCTCCTTCCTGACTATAGAAGCAACTTGACCTACTGCTTCATAAGCCTTTACCTGTACTCTCCGTGGGGTTAGGCTATTTCCCTTAATGTGAGCCACAAAGACTCCTTCCTTGCATTTGGTCAGAGCAAGAAAAGTTGCCCCGGGGCTGGAGAGATGACTCTGAGGTCAAAAGCACTGGACGTTCTTCCATAGGAATCAGGTTTGATTCCCAAGACCCACAGGGTAGGTCACAACTGTCTCTTCTTCCATCCTTCCTGGAAATCGGGCAAAGGTACCGTGCATAGACACACATGCAAGAAAACACTTTGCATATAACACAATAAAATAAAATTGCAAAATGTAAAGTAGTCTTGAATTGTAGCCCTAACCCATGTATATTGCTTCAATAAAAACCACAGATTTTTTGTCACATCTTATAATAGCTATTTTGTAAAACTTATTTATGCTCATAGTACCTTGAAATTATGCATATCATCAACAGATCCTTTGTATTTAATAAGTTACTCATATATTACTAGGTCATATGACATTTACTATCTTGATAATTGTATTCAATATAATTGATGATCTTTATTAACCTAGATGTTAGTTTTAATTGTGTCAACAGATTCCATTGGATAAAAAAGTAACTAAGAATCCCTGATACATCTCATTTAATTATTATAATCTTTGACATTGATATTATTTCCTTGTTTTAGAATTAAGGCAAATGAAATTTGGAAAGTTGAATTTTTGACACGTTCATGAGATAACACTCTAGGCATACAGTCTAAATGCACAGATTGGCTTTAGAGTGTATCCTTTGACCCCCAGCCTATGCTTCCTGTTTTGAAGGTTGCGAGACTTCACAGAGTTTTGAGGTCCTGTGTGTGTTAAACTGGACATCGTGAATAGCAATAGGGGTCACACTGCAGGAACAGCGGTACCTTGTAGATAACTCAGAATGTCCTTTCAGTTTTTACATTTGAAACTCCTATATTTTAATATTAAAAATAAAGTTCAATTGCCATTTCCATAATATAACATAATAATATGTAAATCTTAACCATACAATTAACTTAAAATTCAGGCATTGGTAGGATGTTAACCATTATCAGCCAGATGAGTCAGCTAAGGCTACTAGTAAATCCTTTCACAGGCTAAATGTAATATTTCATGGTCCTACTCTTAAAAGGAACTAAGGTCAGGCAGTGGTGGCACATGATTTTAATCCCAGCACTCAGGCAGATCTCTGTGAGTTCAAGGACAGCCTGGTCTATAGAGCAAGTTGCAGGACAGTCAGGACTACACAGAGATCCCCTGTCTTGAGAAGACAAACAAACAACATGTAGTATTTTATAGAGAATAGTCCCATCCCTTTCTTAGCAAGGTCATCCATAGAACAGAGAAAAATTTTAGTATTTATCAAGACTTCTCATCCCAAGAACCTAAGTTTATTCTCTAAATTTTCAATACCTTAAGTGAACTAGTGAGTACTCTTAGAAATATCTGTTGCTGGCAACATGCTAGAATTACTTGTTAAATAGTTAACACATATTACTCAACTTTTCTTTTGTTCTAAAAGTACTGTGCTTGGCTTTATGACTTTCTCTGTGATTTCTGTAAGTTCTATTTAAAAAAACTTGTAAACTATATGATGTGCAATTTAAAAATATACGTTGTAGATGCTTTTAGTTGTGTGAGGATTACGCTTAGGCATGCTACTATCTTCAGCTATGAAGTATTAAGAGAAGCACACAAGAGGCTGAGGCAGCAGGATTGCTAAGAGTTCAAGGCCACTCTGGGTTACTGAATGACTTTCAGGCTGGGTTCCAGGCTAACCCAGACTGGACATAGGCTCCATCTCAAAAAGATACTAAAAACAAACAAGCAAAAACTATGTGTGTGATCACAGTATAATCAGTTTTGTTCTCCTTTAGGAGTTTTGCCTTTTATAGGTGTTATCTAAGCTTGTAATGAATAGGGAAGGGTCAGGGCAAAAAGAAAGGTGCCACCTCTAACTTGGCTATGTAAGAGACAGTATGACTTGGTTTCCTGCCCCTGTATCAGAGCCAGCAAGGCATGGGCATTCATGAGTCTCAATGGTTGCTCTGGGCGAAAGGCTTGGTTACATAGTAGTGTACATGTTTTCACATTCCTCTTTTGAGGGATGTCCTCTCTGCCAACATTAATGTCTCCATGATAATCAGAGACAGCATGAATCTGCTAGATCAGGGCATATCTATGTCTCAGAAAAACGGTAGAACACTGTGGCCTTCAGAATAGCCCTTAAGGCTGTGGGAAAGAACGCTGAATATATAAGTTAGAAAATATGTAATTTATTAACTGTAAAATATAAGGATGCAATATGAATTGTATAAGGAGATCTAAAGGAAGAAGCAGCTGCACTGTGAGTCAGCTTGTCAGAAAGATATTAAGGAAGGAGATAGAGAGAGGTAGGGAGTGGTGATCGCAAGGCAAGATTTCCCCAGCTAAGTTTTTTTGTTTATTTGTTTGTTTGTTTACATGTACAAAAGTGGGTGGATTCCTGAGTTCAAGGTCAGCCTGGGACAGAGTGTATTAGGTCCAGGCATGATCAGAATGGTAATTTCAGGACAGAGTCTTACCCATTTACCTTTTATCTTGTGCTTGTGCTTGCTGTCTCTTTCTAAGAATCAAGGGACTGGGGTCATGGAATGCTATTTTGTAGGAGAACCAAAGGGGAATCTGGGGTAAAGACTGAATTGATACGTAAAAATAAAAGAGTTGGCTTTTGGTCTGCAAGAGATGAGCAAGTCAGAATGGAAAGCTGTCTCGAGAGAGCAGAGGACAGATAAAAGAGCAGCCTGGAAAGCTGACTGGAACAGAAATTCGACTGTCAGCTTGGACCCATGATTTGATTTTGAATCCTTTCTTTAGTCACTCCCAGACACCCCATCTTTCAGGAACCCAAACTCCTCCCCAAGCCAAATCTAGTCCTTGGCAGAAAGGTCTTGTTTAACATGTCAGAAGGAAGTTCAGGGATGACTAGAGCTGAACTAGAAGTTGAAGTTGATCCCATCTCTCTGCTTCTGTCATGAATCATTCCAGAGTTCCCAGTATGGATGGGGTTCAGTACAATAAACTTTCCCACAGCAAGGTAAATGGTTCTTTGAATATATGATCCCAGGGTCTAAAGATAAAAAGAAATACATGAAAAACAGCTAGAGACACAGGAGCTGACAGATGCAATAAGGAACAGGATAAAAATCAGAGGATAATATAATATATCAGAATATGTTAAAACCATAGTCTTGGAGCATGTCTATCCCAAAATACTGTGAGAGAAGAACAGAGCATCTCTCTGCAGGATTTTCACTGATCCTGCCTTCTTATGACTGCAGCCAGCAGTAAAGCCTCCTTTAATCCCTGACTCGCCAGCAGCTTATGTATCTGCTTTTGGATGGAGCTCTCATTACTTAGCAATCTCTCCTCTTCACACTCATTCCCGCAAAACAGTGCTCAGAGAATATAAATGATCTACAGGTAGTGGTGTACATTGTTTGTCACTTTAGGGGATAATTAGCCTTTATGAACTACACAGATGATTATTTCCTTCGCTTTAATAGATTGCCGTTAATCAATAATTATTAATCTTAAGAATAACTAAACTTGTTTTTCATAGTTTTCCCATGAAAATATGAGATAAGTATTAAAGGAGAGACACAATTTAAGCAAACATCCAAGATTCAGTTCCAATAGATGCCACAGGCACGATGGATGGACGAAGGAAATGGGCAGGACAAGGTCAGATTGCGGTAATGAGACAGAAGAGCAAAAACCCAGGCTTCTCAAGGGAACATGACCAAAGGAAGAACACCTGAGGCCTCCTTCTAAAATAATTAACATCCCGACCTCCCAATGATCAAACTTACCAACCTGGTGCCAAAATTTTTTCCATTTCTATCATGTCCTTGTCCTGTCTCACCAGCACATTTCTCAACCCAAACCAACAGAGTCAAGTGCATGAACCCACATGCCTGGTTCGTGGTGATGGCTCCATACCTTAAGGCAATAGCCGTATACAGCTGGCTCTCAATATGGTGTTGAATGGATGAATGAGAGTAAGTCTCCCTAAGCAGTCATGTTGACACAGCATATATGGCCTACAACCACACCTATGCAAATAGGCTTTAAATGCAGATATAGATAGGGAAGTTTTTATAGATGGCAATGTTGACTTGACCTTTCATTGGGGAGACTTTAAAAGAAAAAAAAAGTATGCAAGTAGCAGTTGAAATATATATTTCTATTTGCTGAAATAAAATATATATTCTACATGTCTACAGAAGCCATTTCTAATGGGTGGGTATAGGAGGGAAGGCTTTGCGATAAGAATAACAATAGCACTATTTCATTTTAGGTGTATCATGTATAATTTATCTGGCTCAACTCATCTTTTCCTCCTCTCTTGGGTTATATGAATCCTTACTAAACCATTTACATGGATGGGTAAAAAGGGTCAGGAAGATCTGTTCATATCACTAGCTAGTTTGGCTCAGCTCTGAGACATAAACACTTTCCTATATGTTGAAGTTAATTGAATTTAAGCATTTGCTTATGGTGAGGGAAGTTCCACTGGGATTCTCTTTCCACAGGAACAAACTAAGACTGACAGGCCTTGAAGAGACTACCCAAGTTTCAAAGGTAATGAGGAAGTGAGAAGGTAGACAATGGAACCCAACCTGAGCATCTGCATTCTAACCTGTTTGCAACAGAAACAAGCGAAAACCCACAAGCAGCTGTGAAAGCTAAACCAGGAATAGAGGAGAGGACAGAACTTTAAAGCCATTTTAACCATTTTAAAGCCATATGAGCTCTCTGAAACTTCTGTCTGAATGCAGAATGGTCTCTCCCATAGAATGAAAATGAGCTTTTGGCTGTTCAACACAGAAGTATTTGACACAGAATCCACTATTATAAAGAAGCCACCATAGAGCTCTGAAATCCGTTCACCAGGAGTTCACTGAAACAAGGGAATATCAACTAAAAAAATTTGATGTTCCTTTCGTGGCATGTGCCAGTCTAGTTCCATTTAAAATAATGTACGACAAGTGACCAAAGACACTGTCTAGTCAGCATTAAAAGTAGGCTATACAATGAGGCTTTGCATTCGTTCCTATTGGAAATTGCCACACAATGTTGTCAGATCATTGGCTTTTGCTAAATTTCTGTTATGAGCTACTTCATAAAAACAGACATGATACCTACAAATCGAGTTGATTGAAGGAGTTAAATGAGATGGTGTATCCTGGATGCTTCGTACAGTGTCTGCCCAGAACAAACACCCAGTAAGCAGTATCATGCTAAATATGTGTGAACCATGACAGTGATTAGTAAGAGTAAACACATCATCAATGGCATACACAATCCAAGAACAAGTGATCCTGCCAAGGGATGAGAATGTCAACCATGGCCCTATAAATGAGCGTCATGCCTGCTGACGAAGGCTGTATTGATCATGTTGTCAACTGTCACGGGCATCCTAGGACAAATAAATAAGCAAAGAAACAAACCCAGTCCATCCTGATTAGAGAAAGGTCCAAAATATGGTACTGAAGAATCCCTGGAAACAAAGACAATGCCAAAGAGTTACAGAATAAAGCCATGGTCAGAACAAAACAGTCAATCATTAAATCAAAATTAAGGCCTAACAGAAGGGAAATTCTCATTGCTGCAGGAGGAAGAATAGAGCCATGATGACTGCTGACTCTTGCAGGGGGATAATTAGGACATCTCGGGCCATTATTAGGGGAGAAGCAAAGTGACCTCACTGCTGCATAATTAGTACCTTAGCACCTAATTGTCACCACACTGATATGGGAGAAGCCAATCACAGTGAAGTCAGGGTGTTTCCTTCTCCGAGGAACCCCAGTGCACCTCAAAGGTCTAAGAAGACATATCTGAGCAGTTTTAGCATCAACAGAAAACTTACCTAGAGGGGAAAGATGTGGGTGATGACAGTTTCTGAGGGCTCCCACTGCCTCCAAAGCACTATTTTTATAACATCCTTAGAGAGTGACAATTTTACATTTTAGAAATGGCTGACAGCAGGGAAACTGCATGGACGCAGAATCAAAGGAGCCTTCTGTACTCCCCGTTCATGTTTGCCGGCCTAAACCACTCTAAGAACTAACTCAAAAACTACTCTCAAAAGTAAGATCTATTTTGAGACAGTTTGATGGTTTGAATGAGAAAAGCCCAAAAAGCTCATAGATTTGAATGCCTGGTCATCAGGCTGTGGCACTACTTGGATGGGATTAGGACGTGTGGCCTTGTGAGAGAAAGTACGTTACTGGAAATGGGCTAAAAAGCCCAAGCCAGTTCCATATCTCTCTCTCGTCTTGCTGTTTCCAGATCCAGCGAGAAAACTCTCAGCTACTTTTCCAACCCCATGTCTGCCTGAATGCCGCCATGTTTTCCACCATGATGGTAATGGATTAAATCTCTGAAACCGTAGTCATTCCCAGTTAAATTCTTCCCTTTATAAGAGTTGCTGTGGTCATGGTGTCTCTTCACAGCAATAGAGCACCGACTAAGACAGATAGAGCCAGTGGAAACCTATATGGGGGCAAGGGGAGCGGAGAGCAGATGTTTAGATATTATTATATTTGAGACTGCATAAAGAAAGATTATTTCATCAACAGAGTCCATTTCTCCAGTGACTCACAACACAAAGCAAAACATGTCCTACCAAAGGCAACAACTGACTTGCCTTTTCTCTCTCACTCTAGCATTTCTACAGAGCAAGATCAAGCTTCTTTCTCCTATAGAATGTCACAAAGGTTTCTTTAGAAGGTTGTACCCAAGCCAAGCATGTCCATCTTCTTGTGGCATGCCAGCAAGGATCAGCCTTTGCCAATCTGAAAGGCGGCATTTTTCATTCTGGATCTGTGGCAAATCCAAAAGGAAGAGTGCCCTGGCAGTTCATGGAATTCTCCCATCCTGGCTTTCTGCTGTTTGCAACTCTTCTTCTGAAGTCTATTCTTACAGATCTCCCTGCCTACTTTGGTGAACTTTTCACACGGACACTTCAGCCTCTCGAAAACAAGATTGACAAAGGATTTCACATTATGCCACATATCTCAGGTCTCAATGACAATGTTGCCATTAATAACTTCTTAACGACCTGACCACCTGTTTTTAAAAGCCATTGAAAAGACTTCCCCCTGTTCCCTGGAAGGAATATGAAAGTTCAAATTGTCAAAATGTCAAATTCTTTGTTAAGACTCATAAAACACATGTCTTAATTCATCCAACTCATCTCCTTTCAGAGCAATGTATCAAATTTTTGGTTCACTCAGGTAACAACATCTGAATAAGTAAAAATGGACCAAGACATAGGCTTCCTGAGTTTTGGCAAACTCTTCTGTGATTCTTTCATCAAAGCAGTGTGGAAAGCATTGTAGAAAGTGATCCTCATGACTCAGAGTTCTGACTAGCAGCTGTGGTCCGGGGATCCTTAGCTCCTTCCAAATGAAGGTCAGAGAAGTAATGAAGTGGTTATTGTATGTCAACTTGCTGGTTTATTTAGTCCAATATCATTCTGGATGTTTTTACGAGAGAGTCATTTTCACTATGAGATTGTCATTCCAATTGGTATATTTAAGTGGGTCCAATTGACTGCCTTAATATGCCTTTACTAATAATTTGAAGATTTTGGTAGGAGAAAGATTGTCCTTTTCTGAGCAAGAAGGAATTCTTTGAAGAGTCATCCTTCAGATATGGGTGAAACAGAAGTTAGTCTCTGGGTCTCCATCTCTTAACCATTCCAACAGAGTTACAATCATCATATAAGTCATGTTTCTTAACATAACCCTCTCCTATGCTAAATAGTAACCTGTTGAGGGAACAAGATGCCCACAAGAAGACTCTCAAGGAAGGAGAGGTCTATTTTGACTTATAGTTGGAGGTGGTAGGGTTACCATGGCTAGGGTGGTATGGCCTCAGAAACTGGAGATGTCTAGAAACATTGTGTCCAGGCAGGAAGCAGAAAGTGTTGATAGTCATACTCAGCTCCCTTTCTTCTTTTTATTCACTCCAGGACTCATACCCATGGAATTTGACTGCGCACAGTTAGAATGCATCTTCCAGCTATCCTAATCTAGGGAGTTTCTTATAGAAATTCCCTGAGGCTTGTCTCCTGGGTAATTCTATATCCTGTCAATATAACTGTAAAAACAATGGTATCTATCCATCTGTCTATCTATCACTGATCCAAATAGAAAAGTAATATTAGAATGTACTAAAAGGAATATAAGTATGTTCTTATTTAAATTATGGTATTAGAATGATGGACTTTTGGCAATGGATGAATCTCATTGTATAAAGTGAACATAAATTGAACTTAGAATGGATATTAAATTTGTAGCATAATGGAATGAAGAATTTTTAAAAATCCCCAGTTTCTAAGAGAATGTGGAGCTTAACCTAGTTGTAGTAATTATAAGAATTAGTATAAATTCTCAATATCAGCTGCAAATAATCAATTGCTTGGACTCGGGATTGGAATTTAATGACAACTCCATTAAAAAGCCCTAGCAAAGCTGGAACGGAACTAGAAGCTTCCTCCCTCTTGGTTGACTTTCAGCAAACCAGACAGTATTAAGCAAGGAATGAGGGTGGGGAGGGGGTGGATTTATGAACTGAGTCAGCTATGAACACTATAAACTAAACTACTAATCTGCCAAGCAAGATATGCTCACTTGTGTTATAGTTGTGTCATGGTTATAAGAGCAACAAGCTGCTTTTTCACTGGACTTGAAGCCCATAAGAGGAAATGTATTCCCAGTAAACCTAGTAAACAACATATGGCTAGGGAAACCATAGACCCCAGGGGCTCTCTTACAGCTGTTGTGTAGTTAAGTTGACATGATGTCAAACTCACTCGTAAACGTCTGTGCTTATAAACATAGAGAAATGCTGTTACTTACTCTAAGCCTTAAGCTTTCACTTCTCTCAGTGAACAATGGTGAATCTAGAAACTCATAGCTGCTCAAAGTACTGAGAGTAAGTGATGGTGTGTGATCATCCCCAAATAAGACATGTATACAAAAACCCTCTAAGGGTCAGGGCACATTTCAGATAAGGACAGGAAGAATACAAGACAAAGAGCAGGGGGAAAATTAGTAAAATTTCTGTTTCTGAGCATGGCACAGCCATTGCAATCACAAATACATAACTATGGTTGTCTGTAGTGGGCATGGACAGGACTGGCCCCCATTAGTAGCCAGTCATGGATGGAAGAAATGGCTGTGGGGTTCTACTGTTCCCTGCTGAAATTCTGGTTGCTGATGAATTCTGGGAACAGAGGAATCATTACCTTTAGTTGTGCACCCACCAGTGAGACTATAGGATACAATGGATAGTTCTAAAGCTGTAGTCACATGGTTGGCTGTAGTTAAACACAATGGGTTATAAAACAAGGCAAAATGATACAAATGTGGGAAAGACTTCTTGGAGGAATAGGAGTGTTTGAGAAGGGTAGAAGCCCTTGAGAAGGTAGGGAATGTAATAAAAAATGGATAAAATGGAATTTATAAATAAGGAATATAAAATAAGGAATATGAAATTATCAAGAAAAATTTTAACTAAAAAAATCTAAATAAAAATAAGAGAACAAAAAGGCTTAATAAAAGACCATTTTGTGGGCCAGCCAGAGGTAGGGTGCATGCTTTATATCCAAGAACTGCAAAAACTAAATAAAGCAAAGAAAACCCCAAAGCAAGAAGAAAATGAAGCCCTGAAATGGCGACTCAGACATGCTGAAAGCCTACAGGGAGACACAGCTGCTCTAAGCAAGTATAGATCTAGATTAGAGCCATAGTGTGGCACGTCCTCATCAAGAATGATTAAGGAATCCCACTATTCTCTGTGTTACTAAGACAACAAAAGTCAGAGAATTCCATTTTCACCAACCTGAGTAGTTTCACTTGATCAGGGATGAAAAGAGGACAGACTGGACCCCAACTTCTTAAACTGTGAGTCGTGGCTCCATATGGAATTATTGCATATTGGTATAGCAATAAAAACATGGCAATGATAAAATGATGCCAGGCATGCTAAAATACTAAAATGTGTTAAATACTAAAGATGTATTTTAAAACATACAAGTAATGACTCTGAGAGAATTATGATGGCATTTACTTGTTTCATCCTTGTCTGTGATGCGTCCTGACATCAGTGTTGCCTGCGATTTGTCCTGATACCAGTGTTGCTTGAGGTGCAACATCCTGACATCAGTGTTGTTCATGATGCACCTTGATATCAGTGCACCTGGGTTCTGAACACACACATACGTGTTGCATTATGTCAAGCCAACAAACACTGTCTGAAACCCCACTAGCAGATTTCAGAGGATTACTGTGTGTGCATACAAAACTTTCTGTTTCATGGTATTGTAATGATTTAATTGTGTTAATATTTTCCTTCTGTCCTTCCATGCGTAAGCATCAAATTCCACGTTTGGGAAGGTACTGTGTTAGAATGTTATCACTTTAGAAGTTGCCATTTGAGTTGCTAATTTGAGTTTTGTTTTTTAAAATGTTGAATGACTTTTGGCTTGGAGTTAGTACAACCTTCCTTGCAATATCTGAAGTGGCTTGAAACATATTGTTTGCCATGTTTTTAGTGTGTGTTTATTTGGCATTCTGAGAAGTGATGATTATAAAATAAAAATACTGGAATTCTGGTCAATGTTTTTTCCTAGCTGCTACACTTATTTTCTTACTGTGTCTTTATTGAGCTTCATTAAAAGGGAAATGGTAACGCTTTTGATTTTATGGACTAGTTTGAGAAACTCTGGAGTCAGACACTTCCTAAGGCTTACCTCTAATAAATCCTTTCACTCAAAGTTTGGTCTTTTGCCCAGCACCTTCAAAGGTCCATGGGATCTTGGCAAAAGTATAGCCAGACAAACCGAATCCAAGAGCACATCAAAACAATCATCCACCATGATCAAGTAGGCTTCATCCCAGGCATGCAGGGATGGTTTAATATACTGGAAAACCATCAACGTGATCCATTATATAAACAAACTGAAAGAACAAAACCACATGATCATTTCATTAGATGCTGAGAAAGCATTTGACAAAATTCAACACCCCTTCATGATAAAAAGTCCTGGAAAGAATAGGAATTCAAGGCCCATACCTAAACATAGTAAAAGCATATACAGCAAACCAGTTGCTAACATTGAATTAAATGGAGAGAAACTTGAAGCAATCCCACTAAAATCAGGGACTAGACAAGGCTGCCCACTCTATCCCTACTTATTCAATATAGTTCTTGAAGTTCTAGCCAGAGCAATCAGACAACAAAAGGAGGTCAAGGGGATACAGATCGGAAAAGAAGAAGTCAAAACATCACTATTTGCAGATGATATGATAGTATATTTAAGTGATCCCAAAAGTTCCACCAGAGAACTACTAAAGCTGATAAACAACTTCAGCAAAGTGGCTGGGTATAAAATTAACTCAAATAAATCAGTAGCCTTCCTCTACACAAAAGAGAAACAAGCCGAGAAAGAAATTAGGGAAACGACACCCTTGATAATAGATCCAAATAATATAAAGTACCTCGGTGTGACTTTAACCAAGCAAGGGAAAGATCTGTACAATAAGAACTTCAAGAATCTGAAGAAAGAAATTGAAGAAGATCTCAGAAGATGGAAAGATCTCCCATGCTCATGGATTGGCAGGATTAATATAGTAAAAATGGCCATTCTGCCAAAAGCGATCTACAGATTCAATGCAATCCCCATCAAAATACCAATCCAATTCTTCAAAGAGTTAGACAGAACAATTTGCAAATTCATCTGGAATAACAAAAAACCCAGGATAGCTAAAACTATCCTCAACAATAAAAGGACTTCAGGGGGAATCACTATCCCAGAACTCAAGCAGTATTACAGAGCAATAGTGATAAAAACTGCATGGTATTGGTACAGAGACAGACACATAGACCAATGGAACAGAATTGAAGACCCAGAAATGAACCCACACACCTATGGGCACTTAATTTTGACAAAGGAGCCAAAACCATCCAATGGAAAAAAGATAGCATTTTCAGCAAATGGTGCTGGTTCAACTGGAGGTCAACATGTAGAAGAATGCAGATCGATCCATGCTTATCACCCTGTACAAAGCTTAAGTCCAAGTGGATCAAGGACCTCCACATCAAACCAGATACACTCAAACTAATAGAAGAAAAACTAGGGAAGCATTTGGAACACATGGGCACTGGAAAAAATTTCCTGAACAAAACACCAATGGCTTATGCTCTAAGATCAAGAATCGACAAATGGGATCTCATAAAACTACAAAGCTTCTGTAAGGCAAAGGACACTGTGGTCAGGACAAAACGGCAACCAACAGATTGGGAAAAGATCTTTACCAATCCTACAACAGATAGAGGCCTTATATCCAAAATATACAAAGAACTCAAGAAGTTAGACCGCAGGGAGACAAATAACCCTATTAAAAAATGGGGTTCAGAGCTAAACAAAGAATTCACAGCTGAGGAATGCCGAATGGCTGAGAAACACCTAAAGAAATGTTCAACATCGTTAGTCATAAGGGAAATGCAAATCAAAACAACCCTGAGATTTCACCTCACACCAGTGAGAATGGCTAAGATCAAAAACTCAGGTGACAGCAAATGCTGGCGAGGATGTGGAGAAAGGGGAACACTCCTCCATTGTTGGTGGGATTGCAGACTGGTACAACCATTCTGGAAATCAGTCTGGAGGTTCCTCAGAAAATTGGACATTGAACTGCCTGAGGATCCAGCTATACCTCTCCTGGGCATATACCCAAAAGATGCCCCAACATATAAAAAAGACACGTGCTCCACTATGTTCATCGCAGCCTTATTTATAATAGCCAGAAGCTGGAAAGAACCCAGATGCCCTTCAACAGAGGAATGGATACAGAAAATGTGGTACATCTACACAATGGAATATTACACAGCTATCAAAAAACAATGACTTTATGAAATTGTAGGCAAATGGTTGGAACTGGAAAATATCATCCTGAGTGAGCTAACCCAATCACAGAAAGACATACATGGTATGTACTCATTGATAAGTGGCTATTAGCCCAAATGCTTGAATTACCCTAGATGCCTAGAACAAATGAAACTCAAGACGGATGATCAAAATGTGAATGCAGATCGCTCCTGAGAGACACAGCCAGAATACAGCAAATACAGAGGCGTATGCCAGCAGGAAACCACTGAACTAAGAACAGGACCCCTGTTGAAGGAATCAGAGAAAGAACTGGAAGAGCTTGAAGGAGCTCGAGACCCCATATGTACAGCAATGCCAACCAACCAAAGCTTCCAGGGACTAAGCCACTACCCAAAGACTATACATGGACTGACCCTGGACTCTGACCTCATAGGTAGCAATGAATATCCTAGTAAGAGCACCAATGGAAGGGGAAGCCCTGGGTCCGGCCAAGGCTGAACCCCCAGTGAAGGGGATGGTTGTGGGGAGGGGGGTAAGGGGGGGAGGGGGGGGGGGGAACACCCATAAGGAAGGGGAGGGGGGAGGGGAGTGTTTGCCCGGAAACCGGGAAAGGGAATAACACTCGAAATGTATATAAGAAATACTTAAGTTAATAATAATAAAAAATAAATAAAAAAAATATATAAAAAATAAATAAATAAATAAAAGCATTAAAAAAAGAAAAAACAGCAAAACAGCAACATAAAGACATTTATAATCCCTTTTTCATAATTTTAATAAAATTTGAAAAAATATAAAAAAAAAAGTATAGCCATAGATAAAACATTGGACTGGTAAATAAAACATTGACGATATTTTCTGTAGAACCAAGTAGACTTCCAAGACTTAAATCTTTTGGTAAAAGTAAATAAGCACATGCATCACATCTGTATGTAATTTTAGTCTTTAATAAATGGTAAATCATACCTGTATCAAAGTATTGACTTAAACTTATGCATGATTTATTATTGGCATATGTTTGATACCTATTTTGTGTACCTGTGGTCATGTCAAAGCCTCTAGGGTAAAAAGGAAAATGAGTGGGTAGAGTTTAAGATATCCTGGAGTAGACAATCCCAAGGGAGATGCTGAAGAGAATACGTGACTAGGAAAACACTGAGTCTTGGAATGGCAAAGTAGAGCACAGGTGGTAAGTTTACCTCAACCTTGGAGTTGACTGAACAGGAGTCATTTTAGGTGCTGGGAGGAAAAAGGAGTATCTGGTTTTCTTGAATTTCTCTTGCTTTTTATCCTTTGCAATTAAGTCATTGACACTGTAAGTATCAAATACTTTTAAGCCTGAGCCCTCGTCAAAGATAATATGGGAAGGAGAACCACAACTACCGACAGAAAATAAACCTAAGCAGAAATGTGAAGACTATATGTTACGACAGCAAGGCTACCTATCGTCTGCAAGATCCATATGTGAATAGTCTCATATATAACATTCCAAAATACTGAATTTTGCACATCTTTAGAAATCTAGAATTTGCATTTGTGACTTTTGCTTCACACTATGGGTGAAGATGGTCATGTCATAGCGTACAGTTTGAATGCTCCTTGTGGATCAACAGGCAGCAAACTCACAGTGTGCAGGTTGGCATTTCTCTTTTTAAGCCTACGTTTTGATGGGCTTGTGCATTGGAAGGCTGATGAGCAGTTCAGACAGAAGATGTGATCTCGTGAAGAATAATCATAGGCCTAACTAGCACACATGCTGGGGAAAATGTCATAGTAATGGGGCCTAGTTTGCCCAAAGAACAGTTTTTCACTCACCATGAATTGATTTGTCTGACAATTCCTAAAAGTCAAAGGTAGGACACATTCAGTAAATCAGCCAAAGAAGGAAAGGATAAAAACAGAGACTACATACCAAATCAGGTGCTTGCAAAGCACCAAGAAAGTGCATTTAACATTCTCCTGCCACATACAAAAGATGTGAGTTCAAAGACGTATTAATTGGTTACACCGGAGTGACCATTGCATTTTTGGTGTGCAATTGAAAAAAAAATGGAAATTTCAGATCAGAAGTGAGAAGTTCTTCAGTACTGTAGAAATCATAAACGTTCATCACTTTCAGTGACAAGTAATGCCAGTATGTGGTTGAGGTGGTGGCCACAGGGTTTTACAGTTCCTAAAAGGTTTAGAGGTAATCATCTTGAATAAATGGGAAAATGGCATTTAAAGAAATAAGAAGGAAATTAAACTTTCTTCAAGAAAGCTTGACAGGAAACTCACCCGATTCAGAAATAGCTGACACAGGTACTTACAGGGTGATGATTTTGGCAGGGTAAGGGAAGACAGATGTTGCCAGCTCCATAGTCCAACCATTGAATTAATGCTGCTTTATATTAATTAAACTTATTGCCATAAGTATCCACTATTCATAGGTTTTCTTTCTCTATAACAGTCTCAGGAGAAGATAAATGTGAGCCAGCAATATCCCATTAAATTGATTTCTGAAAAAAAAAATGTTCATTAAATTACACTCCAAAATGGAGATTTTCTTTGGACTTACTCTTAGGAATTTATAGGTAGTTTATAAATTAGTTGGAGCAATAGTAACATATTTTTAATAAAAAATGTATTCCATAAACAAAGCCCAAATATTTAATATTTATTATATTAATAATCAATTCATCTGGCCCATGAAACTTAGGGCATCATTATTTCTTAGATGCATCACCACTGAGATGTGTCATTGATGTATACTCCTCGTTTTATTGAAAACACTACAATTTTCAATAGCTTGATTATATGTTTCTGAGTAGCAATATAATCAAATGATTATGAAGCACACATTATAGAATCTGAAAAAAATAGCCCTCCTGCCTTGAAACATGGTGATTTACACTTTAAAATGGTCTAAAAAGACCATTTTTCCAATTGTTTATGTATATTGTTAAATTTCCTCATTGAGATGTTTTTCATTTTGCGATGAACATAACTATATGCATGCTTTTAATGAGCAATTCATTTACATGGGTAGATATATTACTCACTCCCTTGGAAATGAACTTCATATATCAAGAGTAAGTTTCTCCTCACCGTTAAATATGTTTTATGTGAACAGTAAACTGTGAATGTCTATAGATACTTTGCCATAATTCACAATCATCGTAGAAATAAAAATCAAAATTACGATAGGAAATGTGACTACAATAGGCAAAACCCTCGAGGTCTGGTAAATGCTTTAATCTTAAAGATGAAAGTGGGGTTGGAAGCACAACAGTTAGCTCTGCTCTTGCAAAGGACGTGAGTTCCTTCTCTTGCTTGCATGTCAATCAGATCACAAAAAACTTTAACCTGCCCTAGGGGTCTGATACCCATTTCTGGCTTCTGAGCTCCTATAGGGAGACACACACGTGCGCATGCATACACACACACACACACACACACACACACACAAATAAGTAAAGATTAAACTCATAGCGCTGAACTTCATTTGTTTTACTTATTGCTTTGCTTGCGTTTTCTCTATTTATTTGATTTTTATTGTTTTTTTTTTCATTTACTAACAGCTTTTCTAGCTGTTCTTACTCTAGCTTTTCTAGAGAACACCATGAAGAATCTTGAGTTTTCTAAACATTCTACATAATGGCCTACCATTTGACTCTTAGCTAAAGTTCACGCCCACATAATACTTTAGTGGGCCAAGATTACTATTCCATAAGAGAAATAATATTTATTTACTCCTCCAGAGAGCCACAAATTTTAATTAGTTCTTCGAAAGAGCTTTTGACCTCTGTGAATATGCAGTAGCCTTTATAATAATGATCTCTATTTTTGGTTTGGTCATATTTTCAAAATCACCTTTAGAATGACTTCCATGGCAGATATTGCAATAAAATGTAAAGTAAATTAAAATTAAATAAGACTACTCATTTCTAATGTCCATCTGCATTACACCGCACATAAGGACATTAGAGCCTGTGACCTTCAACAAAGGCATACCGGATCCTCAGAATTGCATGCATTTGAAATGAGCCTTTCACCCTAGAGTTTCTTTTTTGCATTATTCTCTATTGCTTGGATTTTCTTACCACCCAACCAATAACAGAAACAGCTGCATTTCAAGGTCTTCCGAAATAGAGATATCCATCACTGCTTAGATAATTCCATCATGAATTTTACTCTGGATCTCAAATATTTCTGCTTCCCTGCAATAATTTAAAAATAGGGATATTTGAGAAAGGAGATGGGAGTATTAATTTACACAAATCTAATATACATATATCTTATGCAGAAAGAAACCATGCCACTCAGGGTAATAATGCTGCTCCTAAAGAGCCATAGACTAACAAAAAGGACAGTGACGGTTGCTAGGAATGGGGATCTTCCTACTGAGATTTGACAGGGAAGTTGAAGAGATTGCCAAAACAATATAGACCATTGCTGTTGCCTCACAGAACTTAAAGGTAATAAATACACTACTGGTGAAGACACTGTCAGACACAGGTCTTGGAGGAATAAAACTGGAAATGACTTAGAATCCTCCTTGAGAATCAGCTCTCATAGCATCTAGGGGTGATCTGCAAGCTTCCAAGGGGAAAGCAATTAGTAGGCCTCCCCAGCTATAAAGCCAACATACTGTAACAATAACCATCCTGGCTAGGTACCTCTGAGAATACAACAGTGGCATTTGTACCTTGGAGGCAGCCAACAGCTGTCTAAATAGACTTAAGACCAAATAAATAGGAGGAAACTTGTGCCTGGTACAGTATACCTAAACAAAAACCCATTACTGACGAGGTCATAGACATTATAGGAGAAGCTACTACTGCCATTTTGCTGAAACGGTATGTCTAACTCCATTCTAAACATTTAACAACAGATAAATGTGGCTCTAACCCTTATCAAGATTGTTTTTTAAAGCAGACGGAGATCAATACAGGAAGACATAACTGGTCACACTGCAGAGAACAAGTTACTGTGGGGATTCCCAATCCTAGCTGATACATCTACAGTATGTCTCCTACACCTAAGACTCAGGAAGCATCACGAAAGAGGGGTCAGAAACTTGTAGGAGTCAGAGACCAGTATGGGAAATTGTCTTCTGTATAGGACAGAGAAACTGCACACATGAAAACTCAACAACATGGTAACCTAAACTTCACAGTGATACCACTAGCTGACATGCCAACACGGTTGGAGGAAATCTCACAATGGCCCATCCCTAAATGAAGAGTCTTATTTTATTTTCTATTGCTATATAACGCATTCTGTCCAAAATCAACCTGGAGAAGAAAAGGGTGGATCATGAGGGCAAATCGGGGCAGAAACTCAATATAGTCAATCAGGAGGGCAAGTCAGAGCAGGAACCTAGAGGCAGAAACTGAGGCAGAGGTCATAGAGGAATATTAATTGCTAGCTTATTCTCCAGGATTTTCTCGAGACCCACCTGCCCAGGGTTGTCAGTGCTGGATAGTTTTATGTATTTGACACAAATTAAAGTCATCTGAGAGGAGAAAACCTGATTAAGAAAATTCCTCAATGCAGTGATGCTGTAGGCAGGCCTGTAAGGCATTTTCTTAAATAGTGATTGATAGGTGAGGGCCCAACCCATTGTGGGTAGGGCCATCCCTGGGATAGCGATCCTGGTTTCTATAAAAAAGCAGACTGAGCAAGACATGGGCGCAAGCCAGTGAGCAGCATCCCTCTGTGGCCTCAGTATCAGCTTCCAGGGTCTTGTTTGACTTCCTCTCCTGACATTGTTTAATGATGGACAGCATCAAGAAGTGTAAGCCAACTACACTGTTTACTCCCCAACTTGCTTTTGGGTCGTGGTGTTTCACTGCAGTCTTAGAACCCCTTACTCAGACATGCCCTCCCACACCATTCATTCATCAAGAAAATACCACCACAAACTTGTCTATAGGCAATCTGGGGTAAGCAATCTCTCAATTGACATTCTTTCTTCCCATGTAACTGTGACTTATGTCAAGTTAGTAAAATAGTAACCAACACAAGCAGCTACCAAAAAAAAAAAAATTAATGGTTGCTGAGAGATGGAGAACCAGTCTTCTCCAAGGATCAGCTCCCTGATACATTATCCATCCCAAATGGTCAGTCATATATATATATATATACACACATATACACATATGTATATATACATATATGTATATATATATATATGTATGTATATATAATGAAATGGTGCCAAACCCAACCAGATAAAGGCTTCTCTTTCCAACCCATCAAGTTCTTCTTTCTAATTCAGCACAATGTTCAGTTACCAATGTTCAGGAAGCCTAATAGCATATATACCTTAGTGACTTGCATGTCTAGTGCCACCCCCACCCCATGTCTGGCTTGCCTGTCTAGTCCAAACTTCACACGTCCTCCATCAGGTTGCTTAGCTAGCGGCT
The DNA here is from genome assembly GCF_011064425.1 of Rattus rattus. NCBI lineage: Eukaryota > Metazoa > Chordata > Mammalia > Rodentia > Muridae > Rattus > Rattus rattus. The sequence continues at coordinate 102,284,938 of NC_046157.1, read as the reverse complement.
GTCTGCACCTGTTCTTACTTATATCTCCTGTTTTCTGGGTTAGAGACAGACAGGACAGAAAGAGAAAAAACACATTTATTATTATTATTATTATTATTATTATTATTATTATTATTTAATCTTTTTTATAGTCCAGTCCTATTTTTTAGGCATTTTATATTAAAAACTCCACATGTAAATAATTGATAGTATAACACTTTCTTGCTAGCCCCTAACTGATAAAAAGCACTGAAGCTGAACATATTTCGATGTGTATTGGTGATTCTCCTTAGAATCACAGGCAGTTAGGTAAGTAGCTAGGTAGACAAATGGATGGGTGAATAAATGGATGGATGTGCTACTTTTCTGGGAGCGTAGACAGCTCATGAGTTTCCCACAGTAACCTTTTGCCTTCTCCAAATCTGTGATTTATCTTTATGCTTAGATCTTTTGTCATAGAGAAACAGATCAATATTTTCATTTATGATTTGTGCATTTTGTGTCCTATTTCATCACCCAGTGTCATAAAGACTGTCCTGTAATTATTTTGCCTAAGCTAGAATTTTGCTTTCTCTTTTGTCTTTAAGTACACCTGAAATTTTGTGTAAACATGTACAAAGTGGGACTACAATTTTACTCTTTTCATTTATAGCATGATTCAGTCACAACATTGCAATGGAATCTCACTCCTTAACAGTTTTAAGTAAATGTAGGCCTAATGATGAAAGGTTTTTTTTTCCATTTGACTTAGTCACATGGTCTAATATCAATAACCATTGGTTTAACAAAGACCATTTGTAAGTGTTGAACCCTGTTGGAGTGAAAAGCATGATGCCTCATCTCATTTACATCATTGTCCTTTATGATGCTATGGATACTTCCGTTCTTCCATCTGCTACAAGAAAAATACATTCAGAATGCATCCTTGTTTGGGTTTCATTGCTTGTCATCACTGACCAAGGCAACTCTGATAAAGGCATAGAACATTTGATTGGTGCTGACTTACAGTTTTAGAAGTGTCATCGATTACTATCAGGTTGTGAAGCACGGTGGTGTGCAGGCAAATCTGGTGTTGTAGGAGGCGAGAGTTCTACATCTTGATCCACAGGCATCAAGGGGGAGACTGTGTCCTCCCCACTGGATAGAGCTTGAACATACATATGAGACCTCAAAGCCCTCCTCCAGTGACACACTTCCTTCAACAAGGTCACACCCCCCTAATAGTGCCATTCCCTAAGACCAAGCATTCAAATGCATGAATCTATCTATGGGGACCATATCTATTCTAACCAGCACAGATGTGTTAGAATAAGATTGAGCTCACTGATAATGGACAAAACAACAGAGATGTAACTTTTCCTAAAATAGCCTTAATTGTTAACTTTTAGATGCTATAGAACTGGGGGGGGGGGCTGTGCTACATCAAATGAGTTTTTGCTTTTTTTTTCACTTTTTACTTGTTATCTTATTTATTTACATTTCAAATGTTATCCCCTTTCCCAGTTTCCCCTCCACAAACCCCCTATCTCCTCCCCCTCCCCCTGCCTCTATGAGGGTGCTCCCCCACCCTCCCACCCACTCCCAGCTCAGTGCCCTAGAATTCCCCTACCCTGGGTCATCAAACCTCCACAGGACCAAGGGGCTCCCCTCCCAGTGATGCCCTATAAGACATATCTAGCTGAAGCCATGTGTCCCTACATGTGTACTCTTTGATTGATAGTTTAGTTCCTGGGAGCTCTGGGGGCTCTGGTTAATGATGATGTTGTTCTTCCTATGATGTTGCAAAGCCCTTCAGCTCCTTCAGTCTTTGCCCTAACTCCTCCATTGGGGTCCCGTGCTCAGTCTGATGGTTGGCTCCAAGCCTCTGCATCTGTATTGGTCAGGCTCTGTCTGTCTGTCTGTCTGTTTCTCACTCAACAAAAATAAAAACAAAAACAAAAAAAAAAAAAAAAAAAAAAAAAAATGAAAAGTCAAAACAAAAAATCAGTAGGACAAAAAAAATGTCAAAACCAAAAGGCTCCCCCACCCCAAACACACAAATTTTGTGATGGCCAACTATTCCTGGGCTTGGGGCCTGTCAAACCAATTTTTAGCATCACATATTGTAGTCAGTTTTGATGGTGCCTAGAAAAGTTACTAAATTTTACGATTTAGTTTTATTTACTTACATATGCGTGTCTTTGTTTCCATTTCATACATATGAGAGTGCTTGCACAGACCAAAGGGGTACCTCAGATCCTCTGGCTCTGAAGTTAAGGGAAATCATAAGCCACCGGAAGTGGGTGCTGGAAACTGGACCCTGGTCCTTTGGGAGCTGCTGAGTCATCTCTCCACTGTTCAGTGTTGATTGTTCTGAGTAGTTTTTGTTGTCAGCCAACTTGTCTATCTCATGTAGTTGTCAAACTTGCAGGTTCTCTTGAAGTTTTTTATGTTGCATAGCATCACGTGACACTGCTTTGTGCTATGTTTCCCATATGGTCCTAGAAAATTCCTAAAGATTAACATATTCCCTCTTGAACATTGTTGTCAGTAGTGTTGCATTCAGTAACACCTATGTTTATAACTAGTTTTAAAAAGAAGTTTAGCAGTGTTGAGACCCCTCATGCTGAAGGAAACTTGCACCTATATTTTGTTTTATGCAGTAGAACATCCGAGGCGTTGAGTGATGGGATTGGTTCTGTTAGCCTTTACTTAGGCTAAAAACCCTTTAATTCAGTTCATCTGTTTTACAGAGCAGTAGATTGCTATGTCTTGGTGATGTATCTATACCTTATACGTATACATATGCATCTGTGAACAGACACCATGACCAAGGCAACTCTTTTAAGGACAACATTTAATTGGAGCCGGCTTACAAGTTCAGAGGTTCAGTCATTATCATCAAAGTGGGAGCATGACAGCATCCAGGCAGGCATGGTACAGGAAAAGGTGAGAGTTCTACATCTTGTTCTGAAGTGAAACAGGAGAAAACTCTTCCGGGCAGCTAGGACAAGGGCATTAAAGCCCACACCCACAGTGACACACTTCCTCCTAAAAGGTCACACCTACTCCAACAAGGCTGCACCTCCTAATAGTGCTACTCCTGGAGCCAAGCATATACAAACCACTGCATATACATATATTACATATACATACAAACAGATATATATAGAGAGATATAGATAGATAGATATAGATATAGATATAGATATAGATATAGATATAGATATAGATATAGATATAGATATAGATATAGATATAGATATATAGCATATACCTTAATCAAAGATATATGATGAAAAAATTTCTATTTTCTTACATGTCATGCTCTGGAAATGAATCTACCAAGGCAACTAAATAAAGATTTCAAAAGATGACCAACTGGGCCAAACAAAAGAATTCAAATGTTACTAGGCACTTTAAAAGTTAAAAAAAATAAATGTTGTTCCCTTGTGACATCATCACAGGATGCTGGCTTTGCTGCTCTTTCTAGTTTTCAGCTGAGTGATGCACCAAGAAGATAGGTTAATTGGTTGTTTGACTGACTGATTGATTAGATGACTCACCGTATTCTCTGGGTTCAGAAAAGGGTATCTCATAGATTCACCGTGAAGTTATAAGTGAGAAATATGACGACCCTTACCCAAAAAAGCCTTTAAATTGTAAGTGCAGTGTGATCCAAGAATTCCCCATACATAGTTTTTTATTTGAAAGAAGTCAGTTCTGTAGTAAAGTTTGAGGTTAAAGACAAAAGTCATTGAAGTCTATTAAGGTTAATTAATTAATTATTCAATTGAATAACCTTAATAGAATAATTGAATAATTAATTAAGAGACAATCTTACTATACAGCCCAGGCTGGTTTCCAACTCTGGAGCCTCTTGCTTTTACCTCCTGAGAACTTAGATCCCATTTAAGTCTTACCATGGTCCTTGTATCAACCTTAGTTATAATTGCAAACCTCTATGTGCATCCTGTAAACGATAGTACAGTCACCTAACGAAGTAGCGTTTAGTTCCTTAAATGAGCTGGACCACGACTTCATGATGTTCCCTGAGACTCATGAGGTTTCTCTCCTTTCTGGGCAAATGCTTCCATTTGAAGAGAACATCGCAAGTTGGATGGATATGCCATTCAACACATACACACAGAGAAATGTACACATACATGTACACATATTCATATACACTCACAGATTTAGTCCAAAATATAATGTAACAGTTATCATTAAAGGTATTCTAGCTGGCCTGAGCGTAGCAAACATGACTCTGGCAGGCCTTGCCCTTCTCCCAATTCCCTCTGCTGTGCTAATAACTATCAGATATTCCTAAAGCTGGCCACCAAAGTCTATTCTATTCCCTTATTTGGTCACTTTCTCCTCCTCCTCGTCCTGGCCCAGCTATCAAGTATTGAAGTCCAGCAATCAAAAGCCCCCTTTGGTTCACATAATTAAAATGCCCAATTAAAATTAAACACCTCATCCTAACACAGGGGTGTCCCCTTTTATCTTTATAAACTGCCATTTCCTATGGGCCTTGGCTGTCTCCTTTCTATCCAAAGGCAGTCCTTTGTCCTCCTTCACTCCTATCTCCTTTGTTTCCTTCCTCCTCTCCCTTGTCCTCTGTCTCCTGTCTTTGTCCCTTATTCCTTACCCTCTGTCTCTTTGAGGCAAATCAATGTCCTTTGTGCTGAGAACTTGGTCCTGGGGATCCTGAGCCAATGACAATCACTGCGTTGTGAAATTATTAGTAATTTCGTATTCATGTCTGTGTATATTTTCAAGCCTCTAAATTTCCCAAACTAAGGCCTTACTAACTCATAAATTATATAGTTATATGGATGAATATTAAGATTTTTGAAAGCGAAATGAAAAAGGCCTACATTATAACCATAGATCACATAAAGCTTGTTAGTGCCTTCCACACGTATGTCTCTTCTGCACATTCAGAACATAGCCCATGATCCATGTGGATTTATACCTTTCTGTGTAGAGTACATCAGCAAAAAAATAAAGACAAAGGTCATGAGTGGTCCTGACACAGCAGGTTAACTTACATTGTCGGTTCCCTCGATACTGGGGAGAGATTTCCCCGCCCTCTCCAGCCTGAAATGACTGATATCAAGGATCTGTCTCCACCTGTGTACTCTCATTACGCCGAGCTCCAAAACAATGAGTTCTGTAAGGAAAAAACATCACCTTATTAAGCACTGTGTCATCATGGGAAAGCAATCACTCTTCTTGATTTTTCCTGGGAGGCTGTCTTAATAACTCACTCAGAGCTGTTATCTGGTAGGAAACATCTCGTTCACAGAGGAAGGCTGTTAAACAATATCAGTCTGATGCAAACAGCACAGGGTGGATGGTCCCAACCATGAATATCTACGTTTATTAAAAGTCCATATAAGGAGAGAGCTCATTACTAACTCATAAAGAGTATTCTACAGCACGGTTTAAATGCTTGTAGGGTATTTTGTTACATAAGTACATCATAATTTAGCAAATACCCTTTTAGTGGATGTCCTTCGAAGGCTTTGTCCTTCTAAGTAGTTACATGTTTTTCAATACACACATACACAAAAAAAAAAAAAAATTCCGAGTAAAATTAAATTATTTTTGCTATTCCTCTTCCATATGAAGCTTGTCATACTGGAAGCTATCTGTCATCATAACAAAGGAAACTACGGAAAAGCTAATTGGCAAACTCAGACTTTGATTTGTGAGAGGGAAGATCCATGAAAAATAATGAATAATTAGAATTTTAGACAAACACCATTGTAACATGAGCAGACTATAATCCTCTAATGAAGGTGGGGAATTCATTTAATTGCTTCCAGCATGGAATGAGACAAAGAATTTCTATGGGCAATTGCACTGAAATCTTCATTAAAATTAGCTTTTTATGGCTGTGGACCCTCCACATAGGCAAGTACATACACATAGAAACACATACACTTGCCCAACTTACACACACACACACACACACACACACACACACACACACACACACAGAGAGAGAGAGAGAGAGAGAAAGAGAGAGAGAGAGACACACACACACACACACACACATGCCCAACACACACACATACACATAGAAACACACACATGCCCAACATACACACACACATATACACATAGAAACACACACACATGCCCAACATACACAGACATACACATGCAAATACACACACATGGCCAACATACACAAACATACACACACAGATATAACCACTACACATGCCTAACATACACACACATCACACATACACATACAAACACACATGCATACCAACATACACACACATGTACATACAAACACACACACATGCCCAACATTTACATACATACATACACATACAAACACACATGCATGTCCAACATTTACATACATACATACACACACAGGTATGCAAAGAGGATCACCAGCTTGTGCAACCTGGATTCATAAAGCCACCAGTTTTGTTCTTATATTGATTGTTTTGTTAAACAAGCAGTTGTTCACATTGGTTTATTGGTAAAATGCACAATGATATTAAAGTCAAAAAAACAAACTAGTATCAGCTAATGAAGAACAACAACAACAGATGAATAACTCTGTCATGAAAAGTAATTTACCAAATTTACCAAAATTTGGCATCTGATGAACCCTGGCCATGTTTATTAGTACATGAAAATTGATCGGTCCCCAGCTCCGAAAAAAAAAAAAGAAAGAAAAGAAAATTGAAATAATTCAAACTATTAACCAGCTCTTGTAAATGCTGCATTACATAGTTTTAATGCTGACAAATGACTTGTGAAAGAAAAGGAAAGGAAAAGAAAAGAAAGGAAAGGAAAGGAAAAGGGGGTGCATATAATGGAAACCCATGGTCTAAGTTCTTGCCAGTTTGGTTTGGAAGAGTTTGATTTTCAAAGTAGAAACAAACTTTGCTTTCTCAAAGATGTTGGGATGGAGATTTATGTCAGTAGTCAACACGGAGTATTTGTTACCCATTATTATGTAACCAATCAGCTGCAAAATTCAGTATCTTAAACAACAGAATTTAGTATTTTGTGATTTGAATGGGTCAGGAAACCAGGTGCAGTTTGGTCTGTGTCTCGATATTCGTTCTCATAGGAGACGCTCCAAGTGTTGGCAAACTGGAATCACCTCAGGTCACCTGGGAAAGAGTCCACCTCCACGTTCATGCACGCACGACATCACTGGCTCTCAGACCGAGGCCTGCTTTCTTCTGGTCATGAGTCTACACTCGATTTCTTGCCACAGTGGCGTCACTCACAGGCTTGTTGCATCAAAATGAGGAAAACAAATATTCCCCATGAAGAATTCGGAGTGCTCTTTTTAGCTGCTTTGGTTTCCAAATTCAGTAACAAAAATAAAGGTGCTAGTTTGTTTGTTTGTTTGTTTGTCTGTCTGTCTGTCTGTTTGTTTGTTTTCAGATGACAATGTCTACCATGAGTTGGATAAGTATGTCCCGGTTTCACAGTATTTCTTTGCTCTGGGCTGTTCAGTCCCCATTTCAGGTCAAGTTCACTAAATACCAATGCCTCAGAGACACGAGGGGAAAACACCCTCAGGGAATTATAATAACCTGGCTCTCGGGTCTGGATTTGAAGCGTGAAATCTCTCGGTAAACTACCCCAAACAATTCTGATTCACAGCTGTGTTGGGAGCGTCTGATTTCCAGTATTAGTTGTGTGGCTGTTGCAACCAGAGGACTCAGATAAGCAGCGCGAGGTGAGTGGCAGTGGGTAATCTATTACCTTGGACTTCAATTCCCTCCTGTGAAAAATGTCTTACACAGCTTATTCATTTGTTGTTAGAAGCTAATGTAATAAGTCTTACCTCCATGCCCTGTGCATTAGAAGTACCCAGTGTAGGCAATATGCGATCATGATTGTAAGCGATATTAAAATATTTGCCACCGATGGTTCTAGTCAAAGCACAATGTGTAACATTTCCTGCCAGCTTCTCCCAGGATTATTTCTAGGATATATATTCATGGGTCATCTTAAGGGTGTGTGTTATAGTACCTTTAAACTTATTTAACAATATAAATATACTGTCTTCTAATTTTTTTTCAACCACCTGAGACTATTCTAGATGTTGGCAACACATAAGCCCCTAACCTAGAGCAATTTGTACTCTACTATATAAAATGGAAAGACAAACAAATAGCCACTATCATATGATAAATCGCTCTCTTCCTCTGTCCAAATTCTGAGCCTAAGAAATCCATTATCTCATAGGCTAAAACATGATTCAGATAGATTTGTATCGGAATACATAGTTTATGTCATCGAGTGCATTGCTAATTTTGAACACTGCAGATCCACAAGCAGATACTGCTTGGCTTCCAGGGCAGCTTTTTTGCCCTGATTCTCCAACAGGCAGAACCCTTCTATGAAGAATAGAATTCAGTCTGCCCCTAGCTCCTCAGAGAAAGGAGGCAGGAGGAGGGAGGAGGCAAGCAGCACACATTCCAGATTCCCAAAGGCCATGCTGCAGACTCCAGCATCAGTGCCAGCAAGTCACTATCCCTAGGACTAAATATGGCCTGACATGTTTTTGTTCAGCCCATATGTCAAGAGTAGTATAGATAGATAGATAGATAGATAGATAGATAGATAGATAGATAGATAGATAGATAGATACATACATACATACATAGATACATAGATAGATATATAGATACATAGATATAGATATAGATTGAAGTTTGGATGGAAAAGAATTAGTATTTTGTGACATATCAATGTTGCATACACTGAAATTCCAGGGTCTAAAAATAACATTTGATTGAAACAAAGCCACACTCATTTCTTTACCTCTTGTCTCTACTTGTTTTTCATACCACCCGTAGCAGACGAGGAGAGCTATGCCCGCACCTGCATGGCTGGAAGTGTAGACTATTTAATGTCTAAGCTTTCGTGGAACAAGTTTGCCAACCTGATACCTTCATGGGGCAGAGCTTCCCCGTATTTCTGTCACTGATACAAAACCACCACTCTTTTAGTGCCTACCACACTCTCCGGGCCCACCACAGTCTACACCCCCCTTCCTACGTCCCAATCAAGACCTGGCAGGAATCTTCTCATCTCTAGCCATATCTTTGTCCTCTGCTTATTTCTCCATTAAAATGTGCCTGGCATCTTCTTTGGATATTTTTTCCCCAGTACTTCACCCCAGGATCCTTGAAAGATTTCCAATTAGAACTTTTTATTTCTGGTACTCCCAAAGTCTTTTAAATTGAAAATAACTTGAGAGAGTTTCTGCTCCATCCCCTCATTAGTAAAATTAGGAGACTGTTAGCCTGTGAGGCAAAACAACTTCCACAGATTTGCAAGTCTAATTTGCGACAGGCCAGGTCTGACTCCCTCCCCAACAATGGCTCAGCAATCCTTCCACCCTGGCCTGCTCTCTCTGTTCCTGTAGCTTGACTATGAAATCCTAATGACTCCCACTGATCACATTAAATTTATAGTACAGGCAAAAGATCAAATTTTATTCTGTATCTGCGTTTTGTAAACAAAGTCGCATTGGAAGACAGCTGTTGTTATTTGCTTGCTATGGCTTTTTTTTTTTTTTTTTTGATACAGTGACACACCTGTGTAATTAACACCAGAGACAATATGGCTCTCAAAGCTTAATATCTGTTATCAAGTCTTTTGTAGAAGATGTTTACTGATCCTTGATCTAGACCCGCTCAAAGAGCTCTTCTGTACTTGTTGTCCATTTCTGTGGCACTCATGGTTAGTTGCTTCCTGGGTCCAATGTTACCTTCTGTAGTAATAAAGACACCGTGATTTTAACTGAAGTACACAGAGTCTGGATTGAAGACTATATTTCTCATTTGCCTTTGAGTCGTTATATGGCCAATATAATCAATGAGATATGAGTAGACTTGTGCATCTACCTTCCAGAAGGCCTCCTTAAAGGAAGGAAGGAAGCATGTTCCCTCCTCCCACTACCCTATTCCTGGACAGAATGACAGTTAGAAACTGGCAAAGGCATCTTACATGTAGATGAGAAAGCCATGTCCTGAAGTTACAACCAATGTCTGCCGCCATCCTTCTCAAGGTTAGACACAAGGCTTCAGCATAGTTCTAAGTGCCTTTATAAACATGGCCGACCTGTACTCCCTGTCAGATGTGCTTGAAAGGAAGTCTTTTTGTGGCACCCACGAGTCAGACATTAGCTAGCAAATCAGGTCTCCTGTCCGGTCATATTTTGACCCAATGGCATGTAGATTGGTGTTGGTGAACCAAGATTGAGTAGCTACAGTGGTGTTTTAATTACCGATCTTTTTATTGGTTTTCTCCTGACAAGATGGTTTGTATGTGTCTATCTTCGATCCTCCCTCCCTTCCTCCCTCCCTCCCTCCCTCCCTCCTGCTCTCCAAGATGGTTTGGATGTGTCTGTCTTTGACCCCCCCTTCCTCTTCTTCCTCTTCCCCCTTTCCTCCTGTTTCTTCTCATATCCCTTCTTCTCTCTCCCCACTATGCATATCCGATACTGTGAGGTAAAATCTGCCCCCCATGACACCACATCCTGCACTGAATTTTCTACAAAGACAGAGTAACAGATTAAAACATCAGTGAACGTGAAGAGCTTGGAGTGTTGCAGATCCAGAGCCAAATTCTTTCAGCCTATTTTAGCCCCCTTTGTAGATAGTCCTTTCCCACCTCTGTACCTGACATATCATACTGACAGACCACATTGACTCCCAGTTTCCTCCAACTCAAAAATCTAAGAGTGTCCTAAGACAGCATCTGAAGATTCTTCCACTTTGGTGCAGCCTATCCACCCTAATGTATTTGGAAAGCATGTTGAATTGTGTCCTCCTTTGTTTTGCTAAACCTTTTCGAAACCATTACCACATTGGAATATGGAGTCCGAGGTGATGTAAATGTGCATTCCCAGGCATGGTAATTCATATTTGCCAGGAGAATAAATGATCTCTGACCTACTCTTGAGCTTAGAGCTCTGTGGTTATTTACATTGTCAGTGTTTAATCCTGTGCACACTTCTTTCAACACCTGTTTATCGACCAAGCTGAATTAATACACCTCAAAGAAAGATGGACTAATGTGCACATTAATCACACTACCCCACCCCACCCCACCCCACCCCACCCCCCAAAAAGATGGAAAGGGCTCATTCTTTACCATCCTTGCAACACTGGAGCTCTGGGTTTCTCCATGAGAAATGCAATTCCACATTAAATCAGTCTCTCTTAATTGAGATTGTTCTGTCACTTGCATTTAATCTTAAGTGACAGACTTTCAAATACTTTTTCTTCTGGACAAGCCACTATCTTTATAGCTTGCCGCACAGACTATACTCATTTGCCCCTCACATTATTTTGCCCACATCCCTAGTACTCATGGGACTCCCCACTCTCCCCTCTTCTGATTGGCCACACTTTACTAAACCTTCAAAGCAGTTCAAGTTTTCCTCTAGCCTGACACATTTTGCTTGTCTCTACCTAATTAGAACTGATCGGCACAGACATGGCTAACTGATGTTGGTCTATTTATTGCATTAGATTCTTTGAGTCATGTGATTCAGGCCTTCACAACCACTAAAAAAAAGTACTTTTCAAGAATCAGTAATTTCTTACATTTTAACTTTACTTCTAATATATTCATACTATAGGTAGCCACAAAATAGCCAATAAACTTATTTGAATGAATTTGGGCAAAAGCAAGCTAAACATACATTATCAGCTCACAGGTTGAAATGTCTTACACTCAAAGGCATCTTCCTGGGCTTGAATCATAGTGTACACATCTTCAAGAGAAAGCTCTGTCCCAGGAGAAGTCATTTTAAAACTCTATGTGACAGGCATTTATGATGAAGCTCCACAGACCGGACCAGCAGTGCAAATTTGTTTCCCACTGGAGGACTCTTACGCCTACCACCAAGTTGACATGGTGTTTGATTTCTGGTGAGAGCTCTTCTCCGCTTTGAAGATGTCACCACTCTGTGACTCCTTACAGAGAGGAAGCAGGCTCTATCCTCAAACCGTGGAAAGGGGAAAGACACAAGACAATACCCTTCTTTTCATTGTTATTTATTTTTTTTAATAAAACAATAATTCATTCTTATGTGTGGCTCTCATATCTCAGTCACCCCACCTCCTCGGGGCTCATGTATCTCAAGGTGGCCTTGAACTTACCATGGTAGGCAACGATAACCTTTGGCCTCTGACCCTCCTACTTTATGACATACTCTGAATCTCACCCAGGGCTTCCTGCAGGTTACACAAGCCCACTCCTAACCAAGCTATAGCCCCTTATGTTCATTACCTCTTCATACTATCCACCCAACCGAGGGTTAGGATTCCCCGCATGAAGTTAGAGAACCACAAACTCCATGTGTAATTCCACATTCAATTTCTTCCCTTATTATTTATGATATGCTTCATGGGCCTAGAAACTACACAGCCATGTCTTCTCTAAACAAGATATTAGGCAGGTATATTTAAAGCAACGAAGAAAAAGCTAATGAGATGCTGTTCCTATTTGTCTTACAGAGCAAGCATAAATGTGCTGGCTTGTCAAGAACTTGAATGTCAGAGTCCAAACACTTCCTGCACCAACATCCAGGCAGCAGCATGTCCCCTGTGGAGCTGCAGAACTTATTTATCTACAAGGAATAAGTCTATTTGTATAAGCCCAACCTGCAGCTTTTAAATAGTGATGTGTAGTCTGTCTACTTCCATTAGCCTACGGCGGGGTTTCCGGAGCACTGTTACAAATGAATTGATTTCAGTGTCAGCCAAAAGTCTACCTAGAGACAAGTGCCAGGCATGGCTGAAGAGAAAATTGAGTTAGAGGCATATGGGAACTGATGTTTGTTCCTTGGAGCGTGTGAAGGTTGCTCCCAATTCTTCGTGCTTATCATCTGAGGTGGCTGTGAGGACACTCTCCCCCGGGGAAGGGAGACAGTTGCCTATCTGTAGAGAGAAGTGAGATCATGCTGCAGCAGACACTTGTCAGATGGCTCAGGAACAGAGTGGCTCTCAAGACGCTTTTGTTTATTTCAGTCAGATAGTTCCTGTCCATGTTCCCCCAAACCTTATTCTCCCACTCTTTCTGAATATTTTGTTCAAGTCTTCCTATTTTTTTTTCTTTTTTATCAGTTGCTAAGAGTTTTCTGAAGTCCTTATTGGAAGACTTGTTCTTTCTCAGAAAAGGATAGGGCATGAAGTGATGTCTGTCTGTAGGTTCTAGAACCACTTAACTCCTTCCTTTGCCTCATGCCTTGGGCCTTCGACTAGTTCTGCCAACCAGGAAGAAAGCCATGGCCCGCCCATAGAAGCCATTTTTATTTTTATTTATTTATTTATTTATCTATTTATTTATTGCCTTTAAACACTGTATATCTCTGAGGATACTAGCAAAAATAAGTGTGTGCCTCTTATTTTAAAAATAGTTCTTAGAAGTCATGGGTTCTCTAAATATTTACCCATCTACACTGGGGTGTTTTAGAATGTCTGTTCTGACACAGTTTCCCTCCTTGTCTTCCTCTGGGCCTTCTCTGCTCTGCTGAATTCTTATCCAAAGCAAATGCCATCCCCCTTGATCATGAACCCTCTCTTAATAGATTATGTTGGGGGAAACAAAACAACAAACGAAATCTTCTTGCAACCCACAAAGTTAACAGCTGAATAAGCGTAGAGCCAGAATGTGATGCTCATCAGTCACGTGGTAAGAGACTGCAAAAAGCAAGCAATCCGTGTGTCTCTTTCACAGAGTCAGGTAGATGCAGCTTCGAATGTGCACCATTTCATGATAAACAAACAAACTGACTGACTAACAAAAACGGTCTTCAGAACACTCTGTGCTTAGTTGACACTGTTGGTACCCCTGAGAGCTCCTAGAGACTGAGCCATCAATCAAAGAGCTTACACAGACTGGGTCACCCCCCAACCCTCCCCCCACACACACACATGTAGCAGAGGACTGCCTTGTCTAACCTCAGTGGGAGAGGATGCGCCTAATTCTGCGGGGACTTGATGCACCAAGATGGAGGTATAAAGGGGGCGGGGGAGGGCTGCCCTCTCAGAGGCAAAAGGGAGAGGAATTCTGAGAGAGGGGAATGGAAGGGAGCAACATTTAGAATATAAATAAATAAATAAAATAAAATAAAACAAACAAGCACAAAACAAAAACCCCTAAAAATTCTATGGTCATTCACAACTATTAATCCAGCAACTTAGAAGGACAAGAATATCAGGAGTTCAAGAACATCCTCAACTACATTGTGAGTTCAAGTCTAGGACTCAGCCTTTTAAAGGGGAACAATACCGTTTTGACAACATGGTTGGTCCGCGTGGGTCATCTTCATCATCAAGTAACCACGTATCTATGTTAGGAACTGGCTTCATCCAGAGGAAGAAACAAACACATAGCTTTATGCAAACATGCAACTTGGAGCACAGAAACTGGGAATAGAAGCTCTAAGAAAGCAGCATGGGTTTAGGGCCTGCATTCGAGGCTCTAGGTTCAGTGCCCAATGCACACATATCTCAGAACTACTCAGGAATCATCCTCAGTAGGAGGAAGTATTTCTTCCTCTTAGTAATGACGCTGAGATCCTTGAGAAGGGTGAGGCAGAGTCACAGGGCTGAGCAAAGCATCTAGATGCATGTCAGAGGAGAAGCAAGGGTATCATCTCCAGTCACCTGCACCAAATGGCTTAAGAGGGGTGGTTACAGAGATGATGCCTGCCTCAGTATCAACAAGGAGACCCACTCCTACTCCTGTTTCTTCTTGTAATTTAACCTCGGCCTTGCTTTCTGTCTACTGTGTCGGTGTACAAGGAACTGGTGTAGAAGAGGGATGAAGGTCACTTTATTAGAAAGCTATACAGGGGCGCAGGAGGGACAACTAGGCGAGGACTCACTCCGGAGCTGGAGGGAACCTCTGAGTTCAGAAACACTCGCTGGAGGTGCCGCCTGCTGCAACGTTTGGACATAATTCTCAACACCGCCACCTTACACATTTCTGTGAAGTTATGTCTATGTAGCTTTCTGGGGGGAAGATCCTGGTTTAAATAGTTGGGTTGTTTTGGTTTGGTTTGGTTTTTTGTTCGTTGTCTTCGTTGTTGTTTTGTTGTTGATTTGATTTTTGAGATTATATTACTCCTCCCTTCCCTTTCCTCCCTCCAAACTCTCTTATGTACCACTTTGCTCTCTTTCAACTCGTGGCTTCCTTCGTGTTTAATTATTGTGTGTTGGGGAGGGGGGTTGTTTCCCTAAATATATAAGAACCACAGCCTGCTCTGCCTGTACGATGTCCTTGTATGTATGCCTTCAAGGATGACCACTGGCTGGATAACCAGTTGGTGAGCACTTCCCTGGGCAAGTCGTTTGCCCACTCTGGGCATTCCTTAGATGTCCATAGTTCTTTGTGTAAGGCTGGGGCTTCGCGAGCTTTCCCTGCTTCATGCTGGCTGGTCTGTTACTGTTGTCCTTGTTCATCTCACGATTAGGTAGCCATGTTGCTGTGGCTGTACAGGCTTAGCATCTGACATTTCTAGAAGACATGATCCCGCAGCAAGCTCCCTGTTCCTCTGGCTCGTAAAAGACTTCTAAGAAACCTCCTCCAAATGTTTTCTCAGTGCAGCCAGGTGTGGGAGCTCTGGCTTTAGATCTAACGCTGCCTGCTGTTCTCTAGATCGCTTCCTCTTCCCCCAAACTACTCCTAGAGAATTCACCCTAATATGGTACTGGAAATGAGATTTTTAAAATATGTAATACTAGTATCTTATAAACAAGTAAATAAGCAAAGTCATTCCATGGAGATATGCCTTGGAAATGGAATTTGAATTCTCCCAGAAGAGGAAGCAGATGGGTTACTGCAGATAGACTCTTAGTCACTGGATCATGGGGTTGAGATTCCTACTACGGCATCTCTAGTCTTTGGATTAGTTTTTAAATGGGTTCAATCCCTGCTACTTCAGAAAAGTATTTTTTTTTAAAAAAAAAAAGAGGACATTGTTTAATTCCAGGAAAAGAATTAGAGATTTTCAGTCTAGAATAGGCCCTTGAGCTACACAAGAAGCAGACAGAGAGGTTTCACAGGACGTTATCAATGTCTCCAGGAGAGAATACTTCCAGGAAATGGCCGAGGCTTGAGTGGGAACAGGACATCCAAGAATTTCCAAATAGGCTTCACGGATCAGCCTGCTACCATGCCTGCCTTCGTCCTCTGCACTGTCTCCATTTCGACTCAGGTTAGTACAAGAAAAGCCAAAGGCACTGTACCGCGTCTGCGGACAAATGACTGACAGTGGTAATTAAGCAGAAAGCTTGGTTAAAGGCTTGACTTCTTGAAGCACATTTGGATCCTTGGGGCTGAGAGAACTATGAATTTCTTAGCACCTGCGGGTAAACTGGAAAGCCTTTAAAAGATGTTTTCAAGGTCTCTTGGCAGGTGGGCAGCACTGTGTGTCAGCAGGGCTCTGTCTGAAGAACAGAGGCTCTAAAAGTAGAGTCTTGCACACAATAGGATTGGGTGTGGAGATGCAGAGGCAAGATGAAAGAGAAGCGACATTTTGATAAAGCAATGTAAGTTAATAAATAGAAAAGAGGGAATGAATGGGATAGGGTATCCAGGAAAAGGGATTTAAGATGCAAGACGAATTAAAATCATGGATAAAATAAATCATAAAGGATTTGGAGCCCCTCGTGGACATAAAGCCTTTATAACTCTGACTACCAAATAGAAATATATCCACCATTTATTCCACAAGAATCATAATAAATACCGGCTTGCATCACCTTGGAATGAAAATAAAACAAAGGAGCAGGGAGTGATTCCTATGCACAATGAAATTAAATTTCCTCTAATGGTTACCAGGAATTATAGCTTCACAATTGTATAAAGTGAGGACATGACCCCTCCGAAGTATGGTTAAAGGGAGGATTCTTATTGGAGAAATGAGAGAGAGTACAGCCCAAGGCATTTGAAAGAGTCCAGAGCAGAGAGAGGAGATAGTGGGTCAGGAGAGAGGGGGGACAGAGGGAAGGAGGGAGCAAGAGAGAGAGAGAGAGAGAGAGAGAGAGAGAGAGAGAGAGAG
This sequence comes from Rattus rattus, assembly GCF_011064425.1. NCBI lineage: Eukaryota > Metazoa > Chordata > Mammalia > Rodentia > Muridae > Rattus > Rattus rattus. Next base: position 102,267,894 of record NC_046157.1, on the reverse strand, counting down.
AGAATGAGAGAGGGTAGAGAGAGAGGAGAGAGCGCATAAGAGAGAGAGAATGAGAGAAATGTCAGAGTTATATAGAAATGAGAAACTGTGAGAAGGGAAGACTGTGGACTGGGGGAAGTATAGAGTAGGAGCTAGGATAGAATTTCTGGGAGGAGTCCCAGGTACTGAGTGAGCCTGAAGACTAGCGTGTGCATTGCTATGCTAACAGGCACCAGTTAGCTAGATTGCCCCCCTTTGTCTCTTTCAGACCTGATAACATGAAGTAAATGCAGTGAGAAACCCAGCATTGGTTAATGCTCACTGCCTGCAGGTCGGGAGGTAGGTACCTCAGGCATATAAGATCAGAAAGCCTCCAAAATAATGACACAAAATGGGTAGTATTTCTGTGTAACGTGAGCTTCTGAGAGATAAGCTGCATAGGTTAGACAACTAAGGAATGACAGAGTTAGAATGGAAATTGAGGGCTCTGAGACTTGGAGTCTTTGGTATCTCCCCCGCCCCCCGGTTTCCTTATAGAATCTCTGCACCGTGTTCCCACAGGCTCCATTGTGATGGATTACCACAGTCACGAGGTGGAGAAGCACTGTGCAATCTTTCTCATCTAAGTGCACCATCCCGTATGTCTTTGGCCCTCAGTTATCTATGTACAAAGGTCATTCTCTCATTCTGATTTCTAGTTCTCCATTGGATCAAATTTCCAAGCCTTTCTTGTAATGTTCTCTCATATATCATATCATATATACATACAATATATGTAATGGTCTCTGTGATTTCATACCAACATGTGCTATTACTTTATGATTATATATGAATATGTGGACATGCAAAGTATATCATAAATTTTATAGGTTATTATAAATATACCTATATTTTGTAGGTATTTATATGTATAGGTATAAAATATTTATGTTTTTATAGGTATATTATGAAATGTATTATAAATTTTAAATTAAAACTACCTTTAGCATAATTATTATAATGCTTTTAGATTTTATTACTATTCCTCAAATTCGGTATGATAAAATATGTTTCTCCTTTATTTTAATTAATAAATTAATTAATTAATAGCAGGTGAGGTCTCCATCCACCCTCTCTTTTCTTTTAAATGTTTTAAAAAAGATTTATTTATTTATTTCTTCACACACCAGAAAGAGGGCATAGGATCCCATTACAGATGGTTGTGAGCCACCATGCTGGTGCTGGGATTTGAACTCAGGACCTCTGGAAGAACAGTCAGTGCTCTTAACTGCTGAGCCATCTCTCCAGCCGCCAAATATGTGTCTTTTTAAAGTTTTAATTTATATTTTACTTTGCAATAAGTGTTTTCTAGGATCAGTGTCTGTCAGTATTCTTTTAGTTGATGGGTTTTCCTAAGGTTTCCCTTTAGAACGATGTGTCTTTGCAGGCATCTCTGTGTGATGTGTGCACATGTGAGTGTAGGTGCTTGTGAAAGCTAGAATGGGACCCCCTCTCTCCTGGCACTGGAGTTGCAGACACCTGTGAGCTGTCCTACATGGGTGCTGGGAATTTAACACTGGGGTGCTCTTCCTTGCTTGGCTATCTCTCCAGCTCTAATTTTGGTTTCCTCAGGGTCTGACTTTCTAACCCAGCGCATCCTTACTCTCAGGGTTGACACTCCTACCTCAGCCTCCCTGGGTGCTAGGATTAAAGACAGAAACCCCAATAACTGGCTTAGACGATAAATCTTCTATTTTTCTGTGACAGTTATTAAAGTTGGTAAATTGATTTCCCCTTTGGTATGAGCTTATTAAATGTTAGTACACTTATATTTTTAACAAACGTGCTTAAATATCCCGTGTAATATAAACTATTTTGAACAGCTTAAGACTCTCCGTTTCTCATTCTCTTATGTATTTTACACATGACAGCCAATAGAAGACTTATTGATTCGAGAGGAACAACATCCAGATGCCAGTTTTAACTGTAGTCAGTCTGTGACAGAAAAGGCAGTTGGGTTCTGTCCCTTCGCTACCGATGTAAAATCTGCACACAGATAACTGCGAACCTACTTGGTAGTCCTTTTCTGAGAAAACCGCCCTGGCTTTTACCATCTGGTACGGCTCACAAAGAGTGCCTGATAAAAATAGCTGATTGGATACATTCTGGGAGAGCATGCATGCTTCCATTGTTAATATTTTGAACTATAGTCTGCATGTTAGTACATGCTACACCCGCTGTTCATTTTCTTAGGTATATGTAATTAAAACTAGCCAGTAAAATCGTGAAACGATGCTTTCTTTGCACCCTGAGATGAGTGAGCGCCCACATTCTTCTCCAGAGACCACTCTAACTTCCAACTTCACTGACCTTTCCCAAGAGCGGCTACAAAAGTCTCACCTAACACAGAATGCCTCTGCCTCTCTCCCACTAATACCCAAATTCAGCTATTCCTATCTTTAAATATTGAGCAGAAAAAAATGCCAACAATCAAGAAAAAACAATGAAGCACTCAGTAGGGGGCATAACTGTTTTGGGTTTAAAACAAGGGGAGGGAAAAAAATAAAAATATTCTTGCCTTAACTCTTGACAGGCTTTGTAAATTAACCAAAATGGGTGGTTTTGTTAGTGAAAGATATGATTTCACTAGTATCAAATATTAAAAGAATATTTTTAAATGCCAACATACCCTGGGTGGGGAGGGGAAGGGGGGAAAGGAGGGGGAAGGGAGGGAGGGGAGGGGGGGGGGGGAAGGGAGGGGGAGGGGAGGGAGAGGAGGAGGAGAGAGAGAGAGAGAGAGAGAGAGAGAGAGAGAGAGAGAGAGAGAGAGAGACTGTTTTCTGTGGTATTTGGCAATTTCAGAAAACAGACCAAGAATTTAGGATTGCGTACGACGTTTTAAAATGATGGTTTATAATGGCACTTCTAGGAAGAGAAATAATCACAGATGTACATTAAGAGTAGCTTAAAAGTTAGAAGTACTCAGGAATAATATGAATACTCAATGATAGATATTTAAATAAATAAGTTTCTGTTCACTCAAAAGGTAAGCAAGCATATGTATAGTAAAGTCACTATCATGGAGGTCCACACCTCTAGATAACAGTATAGTGGACGGAAGGAGAAGCCAGAAGATCAGGAGTTCCCAAAGTTATCCTGGGCCAAACTGTAAGTTAATGTGCCCAGCCTGTAGTATATGAGACCTTTTGTTTTAAAACAAAAACAACAACAACAATAAAAAACAATAGCAAAACAACAAACAAAAATGAGGCTCTGAAAGAATATTTGACAAGAGGCATGCCCATTCTACAATTTTAAGTTTCAAAATGAACACAATATAAAAGGGGCATACAAAAGGTGACCATATTGTTATAGAAACTAGATTAAATTCTGGAAATTAATAATGCAGCATGTGTTTTTAACAATGCACAAACCTAGGTAACAGTTCATAATTGGTTCCTATCTAGTTGTTAATGTGTTTCTATTTTTAAATATGTATTAATGCACAGGAGAGCACTCTAGTCACTATAAATATTTTAAATATAAAGTACTATTTCTGTTTTTATTTGGCTGCACCCCACGGACAATTAAAACATGTGACCTCAGCAAGACAAGCTTTATTTTTGTATACTTAAAAAAGGTCTCAGCAAGGTATGGGAATTCCATGCCTATCAATGACCAAGCTGCACTAGGGGTATAGGCTTCTTCCTTGGGGTCATCTCAAAGCTCATCCAAAGAATATTCCCTGCAGGAAGATTGAAAACAGTAGGCAGTGCACAGCTGCAAACAGTAAAAAGGCCTCCTTGAGGAATGCCTCCCGGGCTCGCCCTAAACTTCTCAGCAGCAAGCTGGGAATTCAAGTTTTTACCCAGAGATAAGTTACTTTTTTTTTTTTTCCAACTCAACCCAAACCTGGATGTTCCTGGGGAGAGGAAACCTTAACTGAGAAAATGCTCCTGTAAGAATGGCCTATAGACAAGTGTGTTTGTAGGGGGTGGGGTGGTATTTTCCTGACTAATGATGGATGTGGGAGGGCCCAGCTCACTGTGGGCAGTGACATCCCTGAAGGTCTTAGATTGTATAAGAAATCAGACTGATCAAGCCTCTAGGAGCAAACGAGTAAGCTTCACTCCCCTATGACCTCTGCTTCAATTCCTGCCTCCAGGTTTCTGTCCTGAGTTTCTGTCCAAATTTCCCTCAGTGATGGATGATAGCCTGTAAACTAAAATAAACCCCCACCAAGTTGCTTTGATCATAGAAACACTAGGACAAAATAGATAACCAGAAGGTTGTCTAATACTCATAAAATACAGTATAATATAATATATGACTAGCTTCTATTTGAAGTTTTATAAGAATGTCATAATTGTCATCTAGCAACAGCAAAACAGCAGAAGAGGGAAAATGAGGATAAAATAACCGATGCAAATAAGAAAAAAAATCATGGAAATTAAAGATTATTCTGACCCCTAAGAGGAAGAAGAAAGGCCTCAGTAGCAAAGTCAACTACAAACATTGCAAGGACACCACAGGCACATTCTACATTCCATAAGTCGGTTGCAGAGACCAGACAATCGAGAGGAAATACGGAGACCAAGTGTGGAGCAAAGACTGAAGGAAAGGCCATCCAGAGACTGCCACACATGGGGATCCATCCCACATGCAGTCACCAAACCCAGTCACTATTGGGCACGCCAAGAGGTGCATGCTGATATAGCTCTCTCCTGAGAGGCTCTGCCAGAGCCTGACAAATACAGAGGTGGATGCTCGCAGCCAACCATTGAACTGAGAATGGGGACTCCAATGGAGGAGTTAGAGAAAGGACTGAAAGAGCTGAAGGAGTTTGCAACCCCATAAGAAGAACAACAATATCAACCAACCAGAGCTCCCAGGGACTAAATCACCAACCACATTTCACAGGGATGGACCTACGGCTCCGTCCCGTGTAGCAGAGGATGCCCCCCACCCCCCGCAGGCATCAATGGGAGGAGTGACCTTTGGTTCTGTCAAGGCTCAATGCCCCAGTGTGGGGAGCGCCAGGGCGGGGAGGCAGAAGGGAGTGAGTGGATGGGTGGGTGGGGGAGCACCCTCATGGAGGCAAGGGGTGGGGGGATGGGATGAGGTGCTTCCGGAAGGGAAACCGGGAAAAGGGATAAGATTTGAAATGTAAATGAAGAAAATTTCAAATAAAAAATATCCTGTTCAAACACACACACACACACACACACACACACACACACACACACACACACACACACACACACACACAGAGGATTAAGGATCTCCGCATGGCATGTTCTCGTCATCTCTTTCCAGGATCCCCGGGAGTTAATGAGAATCTTAGAAACAACGTAGATGATGACAATTAGAATCCAATCTCTGATCCTCCGTGTGTGAAACAGAGACGGATACAGTTGATAGGTAATGTGCACATAGACTACTTCGGCGCCGTTGTAAATTGCTTTTGTGTGGATTTGGTACAAAAATAAGATGTACATATATATCTAATTTTTAAGATTATAGATGCAGATATGTACTTGAGCTACAAGGAACCCGTCACAATAATTTCAAAAGTCTATGAGATAATTTTTAAAGGTATATTTTTGTGGGGAATTTAAATCATGTAACAGGCATACTGCTTTAGAAAAACTGAATCATAGGAGATAGTAGAACGTCTTAGGACGAAGAAACTGCAAAGGATTGTGCCGGGTTCCTTGTGCCTATCCCAGTGACTTTGGCTTCTTGTATATGTGAGAATCGAAAGGTGTGTCTATATGTGCGGAAGGGCTCTTGTGCAAGGGGAAGACAGGAATACAAGCGTCCACAGAGCTGCATATAAACTTCCAGGCCCGATAGCTTGCCCACCTAAAGGTGAGGGCCCCTTCCTGTTATGTCATCAGAAAGCCCCTCCCCCCAGAGTGGCTCTTGGGATGCTAAGCAAGAGCATGCTGGTAATCACGGAAGTCCAGTTTTCCCAGTAAATAACAAAAGGTAAGTTTGATTAAGGCTGGTCAATCATTTCCAGAAAACAGATATCAGACCATTGAAAGCCTACTAAATTCTCCCATGAACTCTTTGAATTTATCGCTACTTTGTGTTCTCCCAACTCAACTTGCCTGTGAAAGCAGAGAGCGCCTGTTTTCAAAACCTATTCTACTTGATCTTTCAGGATGACACGCTTGAATAGCATTGATCAGCGCCTTCGGTACATTGTATAATGTAGAACACTTTTTCCTGAAACGCCCATATAAATGTAGTCCTTGACCTCCGGAGGCTTCCTTTGTGAAAAGAAGACCTTACTAAAATTTTAAGAAGAAAGAGAATTTTCACAGCCATCTATTACTGTGTCACTCCTCGTCACGAATCGTACCGACTGTGTCATGATAACCTGATGAAGTGGGCACCATTATTATCCTCATCTTGCAAATGAAGAAACTGAAACCCAGAAGTAAAAGGATGGGCCAGAGATTACAAAACTCATGACAAATAATGCAGAAAAGCCCATATGAGAGCAAAAGGGAGATGAATTATTCACATCGCTGCTACTAATGTAGCACAGCCCTGGTGTGATTTCTTTAAAATGTGAGTTATTAACCGATGAACGTATTTTTGAAATTATGCATAACATGATATGTGTGTTAGACATTATATTTAAAGTGTTGTTTTATATAGTTAGAAATTAATTGCAAGCATTGTAAAGTTTTAAAATTTTATACTTTTAATGCAGAAAACTAAGAAAGGAAAGGCTATCAAATTGAAGTAAATACAGAGTTGGATAATTGTATTTGATCAGCTAGATTGAAGCAAGATTTTGTAAGTCAATACTCAATATTGTTGTTATTATTATTGCTTATTGTTATTACTACCGTGAGGTAGTATATGTGGCTTGAGGGATGATTGAAGTCTAGGGCGAGTCGGCAGTGAATTGCTCTCATGATTAAAATGCTCCTAATTTGAAACCCAAGCCTGGAATCAAACCACAGCTTCTCTTTCTGAAAACAAAAGCAGGCCTGGAAAAGTTACCCAGTCCTGGTGTTACTTCTACCCAAATGTGGAATAGAGAAAGTTGTGCCTCATTCTTCAGTAGGAGACACGTGGGCATGACAATGTCAGTCATCCATGTGGGAGACTCAAGCTTTCAGTCCTCAGTCCCCATACTCATCTTATGAAATTCAGGGGTAAAGTCACTTACACATACATCGTAAGTCTAGCCAGCTCTCACCTCCCATCTCCCCATGGATTAACGTTGGCTATCTCTCCTCTAATGGATCGGTCATTTTTGTAAAGTTGTGAACATTAACATTAAAGGCCCACAAGGACACAGGTATCAGCTCTCCTGGAGTTAAAATGTCATATATTAGAGTCAAAGATACCTTGACCAATAATCTTTAGGGCTGGGAAGTAACGAAAACCCAACATTTTCATATTGCAACTCGTTTAGGGCTCCATGTTCCAAGGTCCCTCATTCCCTATGTAGTGTCTGGCTGTGGTTCTGTGTATCTGCTCCCATCTGCTGCAGACAAAGCCTCTCTAATGGCTGCCGAGCAAGAAACTCATCTATGAGAATAGCAGGATGCCATTAGGGTTTGCAGCTGGGTTTGGTGTTTCCCTCTGGGTAGCCTGCAAAGCACTTCCCTGTACCAAGATGCTAGAATGTAGGCATGAAGGCACCATGTAACACCGGCTCGACTTCTCCACATTCAATGAATTGTGTAACTGCTGTCCTCAGCAATGGGGCCCTGCTGTCTGTCTGTGATAGTGACTTACAGTCTTCACAACAGCCTGGGGTGTTTAGGGATTCCCATGGAAACCCCGTGTGATCAACAATTCAATTAGACGTAACCTAATCTTAGGGCTAAAAGTTTCACTTGGTAACAAGAGAGGGCTCTGTCTCCTCTATTATTTGACAATTTAATTTAGATTACTTCATTACTTCATATACATATATATATGTGTATACACACACACACACACACATATATATATATATGAAACTTCTACTGTATTAGGTTTCCATACTACCCCTCGAATGGCCCTTACTTTTACCTGTCACTGGATTTCCTCAATCAAGCCCCTCTCCCCAACCCTCTTGATCCCTGGTTTTAACTCCCCCATCCATCTATAACTATCTATTCTATTTCCATTTCATAATGAGATCTGTCTGCTGCTATTGTTTACTCTATACCCAATATCTACGGCTCTATGGTTTGTAGCTTATCATAGAATTTATAGCTAATTTTCACATATAAGTCAATACTTACCATATTTGTCTTTTTGGGCCTGAGGTATCTCACTCAGGGTGATTATTTTTCTAGTTTTGTCCATTTGCCTGAAAATTTGGTGATGTCATTTTTTTAGCAGCTAAGTAAGACTCCATTGTGTAAATGTACCACATTTTCTTTATACATTTTTCTGTTTCAGGACAACTAACTAGATTGCTTCAAATTTCTGGCTCTTTTGAATTGACTAGCAATGAACATGTGTCTCTGGGGAAGGATAAAGGATCTTTTGAGTATATGACCAAGAATGGTGTTGGTAGGTTTTGAGTTCGATTGATTATCAACTTCCCAAAGAGCCACCATAGTGATTTCCATATTGGCTGTACAACCTTACAATCCCATCAGCAATACAGGAGTGTCCCCCTTGCTGCACTTACCAGCATGAGCTGTCACTTGTCACTTGTGTTGTTGATCCTACCCATGCTGACAGGTAAGATAGAACCTCAACATAGTTCAGCTTTGCATTTCACTCATGGCTAAGGATGGTGACCATTTCTTTAAGTGTCATAGCCATTTGAGATTCGTCTTTTGAGGATCTCTGTTTAGAACTATACCTCATTTATTAATCGAGTTATTTGTTTTCTTGATATCTAGCTCTTTGAGTTTTTTTGTTATGTTTTGGGTATTAATCCTTTATCATATACGAAGTGACAAACACTGGTAAAAGTGTTTATCAGCTGTAAGAGTTTTGGTAAACTATTTCCCAATCTGTAAGCTGTTGCTAAGTCTGAAGGACAGTGACCTTTGCTCTGCAGAAGTTTTTTTCATTTCACGAAGTTCCATTTATTAATTATTATTGTTGATTGTAGGACCTGGGTCCTTGGGGGTCTTCTGTTCAGAAAATCTTTTCCTGTGCCAATGAGTTTAAGGCTGTCCCCCACTTTCTCTTCTACCAGGTCCAGTGTACCTGGTTTTATGTTGAGTTCTGAGATCCACTTGGACTTAAGTTTTGTGCAGGATGATACATATGGATTATTTTGGGCTCTTGTGCATGCAACCATCCAGTTTGAGCAGCACCATTTCTTGAAGATGCTGTCTTTTTTTTCAGTGTGTATTTCTGGCTTTTTTTTTATCAAAAATAAGGTGTCTATACATGTGTGGATTTATGTCTAGATCTTCAATTTTATTTTGATGAGTGTGTCTGAGTTTTGTGCCAATACCATGCTGGTTTTACTACTTTAACTTTGTAGTTCATGTTGAAGTGGGAAATGGTGAGACTTCGAGCAGTTCTTTTACTGTTCAGAAACATTGATTTAGCTATCCTTCGTGTGTGTGTGTGTGTGTGTGTGTGTGTGTGTGTGTGTGTGTTATTATTGCTCCCTCTTGTTACCACATGAAGCTAAAAATTGCCCTTTTAAGATCTGTGAAGAATTGTGTTGACATTTTTATAAGGATTACACTGAATCTGTAGATTGCTTTTACTAAGTTGGTCATTCTGTCAATTCTATCAATCCATGAGCATGGGAGATCTTTCTGCCTTCTGATATCTTCTTCACTTTCTCTCTTAATTGTTTTAAAGTTTAATCATACAATCTTTTACTTGCTTTGTTAGAGTTACCCCAAGATACTTTATATTATTTGGGGCTATTTAGAAAGGTGTTGTTGCCTGACTTCTTTCTGATTTTCAGTTTTATTGTAGGAGGCTTACTGACTTTGTGAGTAAACCTTGTATTCAGCTATTTTGCTGAAAGTGCTTGTCAGCTGTAAGAGTTTTCCAGTGGAAGTTGAGCACCACTTATCATCTCATGTGCAAATAAAGATACTTTTGACTTCTTCCTTTCTAATCTGTATCCCTTTGGTCTCCTTCAGTTGTCTTATTGCTCTAGCTAACATGTCAAGAATCTATATTGAATAGATATGCAGAGAGTGGATAACCTTATCTTGTTCTTGATTTCAGTGGCATTACCTTGAATTTAATTCTGGTTATTGACTTGCTGTACACTGCCTTTATTATGTTTAGGTATGTCCCTGGGATCCCTAATCTCTCCAGCACTTTTCATGAAGGGATGTTGGACTTTGTCAAAGGCATTTTCTCCATCTAATGAGATGATCATGTGTTCTTTTCTTCTTTCTTTCACTTTGTTTATATGGTGATTTACTGATTTTTGTATATTGAACCACCTCTCCATTTCTAGGATGAAACCTATTTGATTGGGGTGGATGATCATTTTGATGTGCTCTTGGATTTGTTTTTCAAGTGTTTTACTGAGTATTGTTACATCTATGTTCATAATGAAAATTGATCTATAATTCTCTTTCTTTGCTTGGCCTGTATATGGTTTGGTTATCCAGGTAAATTGTTGGGTGAACTGTTCTGTAAGTATTGATTAGGCCCATGTAGTCTATATCAATTAGCTCAATTATTTCTCTATTTTTTTGTCTGGAGGAGCTATTAATGAAAGCTGGAAATTGAAGTCTCACACTATATGTGTGTGAGTGTATGAGGGTCAAGATGTGGCTTAAGCTATAGAAGTGGTCTTTGTTTTGAGGGTGTTTGTTTTGGTGAACTTGGGTATGTGGGGTATAAGTGCTAAGAATTGAAATTTCATCTGGTTGGATTTTTCTCTCGGCGAGGATGAAATGTCCTTCCTTACCTCTTCTGATTCTTTTTGATTTAAAGTCTATTTAATCAGATATTAAAATGACTATACTAGCTTGTTTCTTGGGTCCATTGTTTGGAATATCTTTTGCTGTCCTTTTACTTTGGTCTGATGTGTATCCTTGATGTTACTTCGTGTTTGTGGATGCTGCACAGGTCAGATCCTGTCTTTGTCTCATTCCAGTCAGTCATTTTATTAGGGGAAATAGGTTGAAAGATATCAATGAACAGTGTTTCTTGATTCCTGTTATTTTGCTAACAGTTATGATGTGTGTGTGTGTGTGTGTGTGTGTGTGTGTGTGTGTGTGTGTGTGTGTGTGTTTCTCCCTTTTTGACTTGCTAGTCAAGAACAATTTATCTCTGTCTTCCTTCCTTTGGCCCACTCCAGGCTAATCAATCTTCTGCTCTGGCCATGGCCACACTCAGGGTCTGACCTGAAGCCTCAGCTTAGGTGGATGTGTTTCTTGAAGACACGCGTAGCAAGACAAAGAAGGAGATTGGGTGCTATTCCCTAGGATGTATTCTAAAAGGAGACAACTCTCAATGAACCCAAATGGGACATAACAAAGGGATCCGGTCAAGAAGAAAGACAAAGAGGCAGGGTATGTGTGTGTGAAGGAAACAAGAGATAAGAAAGAGAAGGATGAAAAGAAGAAAGGGGAAGATAAAGACAAACATCCTTTTATGGTCCAGTGAACTGCAACAAGGGGTCCTCCTGCAGTTCCTAAAGCCTGAGATCAAGGATGTCATTGAGCAACTTAATCCGGCCTCGGCTATAGACACCTCCAGTAGAGGAGGAGAATCACGTCAGAGTGGCTATCCAGGAGAAAATATTTGAGCTGAAGTCTGAAAGGCTTCTTAGTGTAGTAAAAATTAATGGGGGTGGGTGAGGTGGGGGCGTGGGTTCTATCCCACTTTAGATAATTTAGTTCCCAGATAAAAGACACAATACCTTTATATTCATAATAAGCCTTAACAACCCTAGGGTAGATATCAACCCTCTAAGCTATTTTATTTATTGCCCTGTCAATAACCTGAGATACCACATGCCACATTCCACCTGATTTGCTCTTACTCTAGCCCTCAGGACCTGTTCTCATGATCCACCTACCCTGTGGTAACTTCTCCTCTCTCCTCATTCTCCCTCTCCTCTCACGATTTCTGCTCAGACCCTAAGCCTGGCAACTGAAGCTTCACTTACCTCTCTTCTACCTCTATAGCCAGCTATAAACTGTTGGCATCTTTATTCAACCAATACTTTTAAATCAAGGAGCGGGGTCACATAACATCATTTGGTATATGTGAGGATCTCCTTGTCCCTGGGGGCAACCAGACATTGGGGGTCCAGTATTTCACATTATGATCCATAGAAACAAAGCAAACCTCAACAGCTTCCACACTCAATTCCTTGAATACTCAAAGAGGGGTGAGTCAATGACCAAAGCAGCCAAGCACCCCCATGTGGGTGATTATTGGCAGCTGGTGCAAAATCTGGATGAGGCAGAGTACTGGGATATCCAGATGATAGTCATGGAGACCCATAATTCTTACACTATTGTTTCATGACATCATTTTGATGAGCTTTGAGAAGCTCAAGAAACCCTGTGGAGAAACAAAGGGAATGATCTATTGAGCCCCTTCTCTTACTCTGTGACAGAAATAGTAGAGAACGTGTGCTCTTCACAGGAACTCTAGGCTTTACCCAATTTTCTTTCTGTAGGGGTTTCTGCCTCACTTTGACTCCCAAACATAATGAGTTTATAGTTCCCCACCAGAAAAAGAAAGAAAAGAAAAGATAGTAAATCAATGTAAAAGAGCAAAAACAGAATCACATATCTTAAAATGTATGCGTTCATACTCATTAAATCTCCAAAGACACTGATTCAGTCTGATGAGTCCAATAAGGAATAAGCACATGAGACATTTTTTATTTTTAGCTGTAGGCAGGAACCAGGGAAGCAAGAAGCAGTAATAGCAAACAAAGGAAGGAATACAGGCCTGCTGGTGACCCTCTTGTGAAAAGCTAAAAAGATGAACTGCCCACTCCGCCTTGGAGGAAGGTTTTCCATTGCAGTTAAGTACAAGAGTGAATGCTGTGAAGGCCCTGCTGCTCAGATGGGAAGGTGTCCGGGGTATCCTGGAAATCAGAAGCCCAGGAAACACACTGCTTTAAAGTGGAATAGTGTCCCAGTGATAGGGCATCCTGAGACATGGGAGCCCAGGAACCACACAACTCTGAGAGGAAGCCTCCTTGGCAGAGGCAATGCTGCTCCCGGGGAAGGGTCCACAGCTGAGCTGAGGGCTCGGCCCTGCTCTTCTCTTCCCTTCTCTTCATTGTTTCTTGACATCTGCTGATGAGAGAATCACATCAGGCAGCAAATCTTATGAAAGAGATTTATTGGAGGATCCAAGGTGTGGCGGGACAAAACCAGCCTATGCTCCCAAGAGGGAGCAGACAGTTGCAGTGAATTGGACAAAGCATGAGAACCCAATAGGGGTTCTTGGGGGGGGGCTTTCTAGGGTGAGGATTGGTGGGATTTCAAGTCCTGAGCTTGGGGGATTGGTGGGTTTTTTGTGTTCAGATTGGTGTATTTCTGTGGGACGTTCAGGCACTGGTGGTTTTTCCTATTCGGGGATTGGTGGCTTTTGTTCAGACCTTTCACCTAAAATTACCATGATCTGTAGAGGGTCCTGTTAACGGGCTGGAAATGGCCCTTGTGACAATTATGATAGGGCCCTGGCTGCTGGAGCCTCTCGGACTGGGCCCTAGCCACATTCTTGCCTTGAAGATTCACAGTTTGTAAAGTGTCCAAAGTTTACAAAGTATACAACATTTTCAAAGGAAGATCAGGGCAGGGAAAAATCTTCCCAGACACTGGAGTTGCACGGATTTCTAACAAATGTAATTATGGTCTAAGTCATCTAGAAAGCCATTGTATTTTCTTTCCAATCGATAAAGATTTCCTTAAGATGCTTTATACAAAATGAATCTCATTACAAGCTCTCTCTCTCTCTCTCTCTCTCTCTCTCTCTCTCTGTGTGTGTGTGTGTGTGTGTAACATAGATCATAGTAACCACGTGGTTATGCACCTCAATAATTGTACTGTTTAATAGCAAAGTTATTTAGGATTAAGGCTCTTCTTCCTGAGTGAGGAGACCCAGACCCAGAAAGAGACACGACACGTGGCATATACTCACTTATAGCTGAATATTAGCTATGAAGTAAAAGATATTCATGCTATAATCCACAGACCCAGAGAAGTGCAGTAACAAGTAAGGCTCAAGGCGGGATGTAGAACCTCCTTGTGAAGGCGAAATAGAATAGACATCATGGGTGAACAAAAGGGGGGTCTTGATGAGAGTGTGCAGATGCAAACAGGAGGGATCAAGTTTGGGGAAGATGAGGGAAGAGAATACTGGAAGAGATAACTGGAATTGGGGAAGGGGTGCATCTTGGGGACAAGCTAAAAACCCAGTGCAGTGAAAACTCCCAGGAATCTATGGGGCGACCCTAGCTAAGACTTCTAGCAATGGGGAATATGGATCCTGAACTGGCCATCTCCTACAGCCTAGCAAGACAGCTAATGGAGGGACACAATTTGACATTATCTGGGAAGCAGGGGCCCCAGCTAAGGAAATGCTCCATTAGATTGGCCTGCAAGCAAGTTTGTGGGCTAATGTTTTGATTGATAATTGATGCGGAAGAGCCCTGCCCACAGTGAACAGTGCCACCTCTTGGCAAGTAGTTGTGGAAAGCAAACTGAGCAAGTCAGGAAAGAAAGCCAATAAGCAATGTTCCTCCATGTTCTTGCTCTGCTTGACTCCCTACCCTGACATCCATCAGTGATGAACTGTGAGCTGGGACATGTAAGACACATCAGTCCTTTCCTCCCCAAGTTGCTTTTGGACAGGTTTAACGTCAACCATAGAAAGTAAACAAGGACAGACATGAAGGTTCCAGCAAGACCTCTACAGGCGCTAACATTTTTCAATCATTCCAGGTCTTACGTTTCTTATTGTCCAGAATCTGGTTGTGTTTTCCATCCTGTGCAACCTTATGTCTATTCGAGAACCAGCCTGGGGTCTGGTCTTGGTGTAGATTCTCCATTCTTATGACCATAGTTGCACTTTGGTGAGTCTTCTAGCTCTCTTGCTGAGGTCATTATCTGCTTTCCTCAAGACCATATGAACAGCCTTCATTCTCATTTATCTTCCTCATTGCCACGGATGTCATCTCCATTTACCCAGTCTCAAACCAGAACTGCTTTTTATTCTGTCTTCTTCAACATTCATCAAATCCATCTCCCCATCTTATCAACTCAATTACAAGCTTATCTTGATTCTACTATTGGATCTGCATCACAACTTCCGTTGCTATAATAAAATCTATTCTCACCCTTTTCTAAACAAGTATATCTACTTATAATCCTGTCTCTTTTGACCTGTCCATTTCCAATACAATAGCTAAAATGGTCTTGTAAAACTATGAATCTCTGACATGCTTCTCCTACTAAAGATACCCCACTTATGTCCCATTTTGCATGAGATGAAATAAAGACACCCAAATTCAGTCTACAAGGACCTCGTGTAACAACACCTCATCTATTTGAGCCTGTTTTGTGGTCTCCAGGGCCTTCCTTAACTTCACAAAGCACTGAGGCCATTCCTTCCTTCAAATCCTGGCGTTCTTCCTTCTGACTGGAATACTCTCTGAGCAACAGCTTCCCCAACTCCGTGACTTATTACAAGTATCATCTCCCGGAAGAAGCTGCTGGTGTCCTCATTCTGTCTTCTCACCACTTCCTGTGTTCCACAGTAGCCATACCACCGTCTATTTTCCCCTCACAGCATCTTGCATAACCCACAGCACACATCTTTGTTTGCTTGTCTTTGGTTAATCCTTCTTCAACTGACTAGAAACTCACAGGACCCGGACCAGGAGTGTCATTACTCTGTCTGCCACTGTAATCCCGGAGGACATTCTGCTAGGTTCTCATCTTCTCACTGCACTTGAATCAGAAGCCTGCTCCTAGATGGAAATATTAATGAGAAGTTAGAGAGGTCCACTGGCAGGCTTTCTGCGGTGTTGAATACTCGCCATATGCTTAGCCCCCTCCTTTTTCTATCTTTTCTATATTTTCTGGCTGCACAAATAATTAGTTGTTATTATTATTATCATAACTTATTTTCCTCTGAATATTTAGTGTTATTCTGCTACTTTGTCAATCAGTTTGGGTGCTGGTGTCACCCTCTCAAGCTGGTCAAGCTATAACATCTCCATCACTTTCCTGACTGCCTGTTCCAACACACTAATATGAAATATCATTCATCTTCCCTTCTGCCTCTCTCCTTCTATGGATGCTTTACAGGACAGTGTATGCTATTTCAAAAGCCCAGAACAAGCGACCGTCTGCCATCTGTTAAGCCATCATTCCTCCTTCATTAAAAAACTTTCTTAAATGTAAGCTTGTTTTAGAAAAAGTGAGTTTGGAAAGAAATGAGAAACCACACATTTAGATTCATGTGTCTGACAATATTCCACATGGCTTACTGGGTTTACTTAATAAGAAAAAGCCTAAACAGAAAAAGCAAAAATCATATCTTGTTTTTTTGTATCTTAAATGCATGTAACCAAATTTAGTAGATACATGTGCCCATTCTATTTGTGACATGGTACAGTGTGACAAACTGATGGGAATCCAGAAAGTTCCATTCCATTCCATGAAGTACCCACATTCTCCACAACCATATTATGTAGTATATAATACTACATAATTAACATATATGTTACACAATGTTAATATTCCAAATGTACCCAAAAACCTCTGTACATAAAATGAACAAACTACATGTAATTTGAAAAGGATGTTAGTCTGGAAACCTTTCATATATATAACAACTAGTTAACTCCAACTTACACAAAAGCTATCTCTGTAACATAAGAGCATGCGAGCCTAAGAGTATCTGTCTTCTTTATAAAGACTTCATGCATTTATTGAGCCCATCTTCACTTATATACAATAACAACTTGGAATTCTCCAACAAAAGTCAAAATATAACATTCAGTGTAAATACACACACACACACACACACACACACACACACACACACAGAAAATGGATAATTTTACTGGGTATTTCTGAATCTTTGAATCCTAAACCAAACACAATACAGACTGTGGAAATTTCTGGCTGAACATAAGGATACTTTTTTTGAAGTAAGAGACAATAAAAGACCACTAGTATAATATATATCAGTACTAGTGTCTCTTAAAACTCTTATTGAAAGGAATTAATCAAATGAGATTAGATAACAGTTCCCTTCTTCTATAGGCATAATCCCAGAAGAAATATTAGAAGATATTTGATATATGATAATCCCATATATCAGAAGAAATGTGTGTAACTTTTAAGATTGCTGGAGAAGGCATAGTACAATAGTAGGCAGGTTTATAACAAAGCCTACAAGAAAGAATAAAGCAATTGAAATTATTTAGTCTTCAGAATTGAAGGTAATGGGTGACAACTACTTTTATCAAAGTACAAAACTCCTATGAAAGTGTTATGTCCAAATTTTTCTGTGATGTGATTACTGTATAAAAAGAAAGACTGGTTTAAATTATAATTTAAAAGAGATTTCCTTTCAGAGTAAGGGAGGTTTGTTGGGACAGACTATAGCATTCAAATGAAGCATCCACAGAAATAAATTCAATCTCCAGTCTCAGAGCCATAGAACAAGATGCCTGAAAATCTATCCGAACTTGTTTCCATACCAAAGAAAAGTCTTTAAGCAGATTGCACTTAATGGTTGTCTTGTGATTTTGTATTCCTGGATTATACTTTACATGAATCTTTTAAAAATGCCTTTAGCAAATTTGTTAAAATTTCACTTACGTATACAATGTTTCTTGAGCATACCCCCATTACCCCGACCAGCTACCCCTCAAGATGCAGAAACATAGCTGTCTTTCAACTTCATATCCTCTTTTTCAATTGTTATTATTTTAACCCACTGAGTCTAATTGTTACTGCCCAATGCCATTAGATGTGGGTGTCATTCACTGAGTCATGGACAGTCTACCCATGGCCATCTGTCCCATAGAAAAGTGAACTCACTCCCTGTTTCTCTACAGCTGTCATCTGCAAGAAGTTCCCTAGCTAGAGGTCAGGGCAGTAGCCCCCATCCACGTTAGAAGTTTCACTGACTTGATCTTGTGCAGATAACTACAGCTACTGTAAATGTATGGATGCAGTCACCAAGGACTCTTCAGAAGATAGCATTGGACAGCTCTCCTGCAACCACCACCCCCTCCTTTAACATTCTTTCTGTCCCCTCTTTTACCATGTTCCCTAAGTCTTGAAGGAGAGGTGATGTAGGTTTCCTAACTATGGCTGAGACCCTAATGTCTGTATTAACTACTACCCACAACAATAAGATTCCCTGACCAACATTGAGAAAAGCACAAATCTATGGATATAAACAAATACTTACAAGGCAGTTTCACAACATAATTCTTTTAGCATCAGTTCTCCCCATCGCAGGTCTTCTAGACACAGGTTTGACTCTGTTTACAATATCATTTATATATATATATACACATATATATACATATATATATGAAACCTATGGAGCAGGCCTCAAATTCAATCAAGAGAACAATTGGTTACCCCGACAGACTTATAACAATGCAATAATGGACAAATTTTACCAAGCTGGTTAGTATTGTAACACACAGGTACCAGAATGGGCAAGATCAGTGATGATGTCACCCAGCATCCCGAACAATGCCTTCCAGCCCCATGAAAAGGAGCCAACAGAGAGAGTTTCCTGGTCAGTTCAAGACATCTCTGTAAACAAAATGTGCGGCATCTTCAGCAATAGGTCATGACCTTATGGATTTGGTGAGCAACCAAGAATAATAATGGGGTGCCTCTGTTTAAATTCTTTTTTGAAAACAAGATGTACTTTAACAAAATGTACATAACAAGCTAATGCATTTCATAAGGCTTCTTCATACATCCTTACAACAATTTCCTAGTCCCTCCTTCCTTCAATTCCTTTCTCTGTTGTTCATCTCCTGTCTTCACTCCTAATTAGATTTTCAGTGATTCTTTTAAATAAATTTTTAAGTAATATTCATTGTGTATTTTCTTCCTTTTCTTACTTTTATTGGATTTTTTTCTTTACATGTTAGCCCCTTTCCCAGTTTCCCTTCCAGAAACTGGATATCATCCCCACTCCTCCTGCTTCTATGAGAGTGCTCCCCCACCCACACACTCCCTTCCCATCTCCCTGCCCTGACATTCCTCTACACTGGGGAATTGAGCCTTGACAGGACCAAGGGCCTCTGCTCCCATTGATGCTGGACAAGGCCATCCTCTGCTACATATGCAGATGGAGTTATGGGTATCCATCCCTGTGTACACTTTGGATGGTGATTTAGTCCCTGGGAGATCTGGCTGGTTGATACTGTTGTACTTCTTAGGGGGTTGCAAACCTCTTCAACTCCTTCAGTCCTTTCTCTAACTCCTCCATTGGGGACCCCTTTCTCAGTTCAGTGGTTGACTGAAAGCATCTGCTCTGTATTTGCCAGCTCTGGCAGAGCCTCTCAGGAGACAGCTATACCAGGCTCCTGTCAGCATGCACTTCTTAGTATCCCCAGTATTGTCTACCCACACTCACAGTATCACACCTACTCAACAAGGCCACACCTCCTAATAGTGCCACTCCCTGGCCCAAACATATATTAAACCATCACACCTAGGAAACTTTCTCAACTAAACAAGAAGGATTTTTGCTAAGCAATTAAGCCAATAAAGCTCTGGACTGAGGGGCGGAAAGTCCAGCCGAGGATAGGAATGAGCCACCACCTTAAGTCTGAAGAAGAGTTAGTGATAGCTTATGTATTCAGTTTCTAGTCATCCCCAGCCCCGCTGAAATTCTCCCTGTCCTCTGCTACTTGCATGTGCTACCTTGCAGAGATGAGATTACAGGGCTGTTGTCCATCTGGATAGAAATACATCTGCGGTCCAGATAGCATGGGTTTTTCTAAGGAAAGACAAGCTTTCCATCCAATTATGGGCCAGTGAAGGTCACAGTGCATCCTGGTGATCTACTATAAACAGCTCTGTCATGGTTTACTCTTCTGGTCTAAAGATGACCATGTCTGATAGTGCTTGGTTTGCATTCAATGTGATTTAACACTGATATTTTCTTTCCTACTAGAAAATATGTATTTTTCTTTTCAGAATATTCTGAGCATGGTTTCCCCTCCTTCTCCTCTTCCCAGGTCTTCCACGCTCACGAAACACCATGCTTTCTTTCAGCATCCCTTTAGAAGGCAAACATTCTACATACATACATAGACCCACACACATGTACACGTACACACATGTACATGTATACACATACACACAAACTCATAAAAACACAAAATTGGAAATCATATTAGATAAACAAAAGACAAGTAAAGTTAAATATTCCAAACAGAGCATTATGAGACAAAACATCTCCAAAAATTCTGTTGAGTTTCCTTGGTGTTGTTTATCTACTGATGGCCTGAGGCCTCTGTTAAGCGTGGTTTGTTTACTCAATAAGACTCCACTGGAGAAAACAAATTTTTCCTTGTGAGCAGTTGTCAATTGGCAATAGCTTCTGGATTAGAGACAGGGGCACATGCCCACTTATGCCTTGAGTGCTGGGATCCCCATCTTGCTTGGAAATGTGATGACTCAGTACCTGAGTCCTGGGGGAAGGGGTTTGATGAAGTCATCCCATTTCCGACCGAGTGTTCCAAGGTCTTTCACTCTCAGCGCATTGTCCAGTTGTGGGTCTCTGCATTAGTTTCCATCTACTGAGAGAAGAGCATTAGGACCTAAGTTCACATCGCTACAGCCCATGTAAAAAGCAATGGCAAGTAACTGAAATCCCAGTGCTGGGGAAGTGGACATAAGAGGTTCCCTGGGGCTGCCTGGCAGGCTTCAGACTCAGTGAAAGGCTCTATTGCAAGGAACTAGGGTGAAAAGCAATTGACAAAGAAGCCAGACATCAACCTCAGCCCTACACATATGAGTGTACACGCATATACACACGTGCCTGTGTACATACACCCATAAGCTAAATGTGTTTCAATTTATTTTATTTATCGTGTTACAATTTTAGAGTGCATAAATAGGTAAATTCTGTGGTAAATGGCATAGTTTTACATCTTTACCTCAGACAGCTTTTATTAGAGATTCTTATAATTCTCTGATGATTTAAATGCTATAATGTTCTCCAAGGCTTGTGTGTTTGAGGCCCAGTTGCCAGCAGGTGGCGATATTGGGAGGGGATTAAACCATTCAGAGGAGGGCCCTCATTAGAGAAAGTCAGGCAATTAATTGGAAATGTGCCCTTGAATATGTCTTAGAACCGCATTCCTCTTTGAGCTTTCTCAGGCATTTTGTCACAGTCATGGAAAACTGATGACCACAGGGCCTTCACTGAAACATGCTCCTTGTGACTGAGAGACATATCAACTCATAAGTATACTATTTTTTCTTTCAGAACATTGTTATTACATAATCTTCCTGAGATAGCTAAAGGTCGATCTCCAGGACTTCGTTTTGCATTGATAGATGCTATTTTGAGTTTCCTGTTGCAGGGGAATATAAATGCCAGGATGAGGCCGAGCCATTATGCACTTAATCTGAAGGAAAAAGTGTCAGAATCATTCAGATGATAGTGACATTTATATCTATGAAATAGGGCTGACCCTATTACTCCCGAGGGGAACTAAGACTAGTAATGGGGACACCTCCATGTCTAATGAATGCAATTTCTCAACATATAATATTTGTGACATATTTAATTTATGAAGTTCTTCATCTTTAGATTTTTCCCAGAGCTTAAATTTAGTGATGGCTGCTCTTATCTCCCGGTTTTGCAATTCAGTGTTATGTTGTGTCAGAAACTGACCTTCAGCACTGTGGAGAACATGATATTGAAAGAGAGATGTGATGGCCTTCAAATAATCTATAATTGCAAAAATGGTTACCTACCTTTATGTTGGTCTTGACTACACATTCTTTTCTCTGCATCATCTTTCTGATAATAATTACTTATTACTGAAAATAGCATCTCACACACTATTAAAATACAAAATTACCTTCCAATTTCTGTCTGCACCCAGAGCTGACCCTGTGCCACAACTCTCTGTACCCAAATCCCTACAGGAGAGAACTGGCTTCCCAGGAATGCTGACACACATGAAAACGCCTGCTGCTCAGAGGGACCCACCTGGAGCCCTCAGGACACAGGATCCTTCTAGTTTCCATCTGCTACCTGAGTAGAACCTGTGCCACAGCTTTCTGTACCTAAATCTTACCAAGAGAGAGCTGGCACACAGGCTTACAGGAGGGTCAAATCACTGTCAGAGACAGCAAGAAGAGCTAACACCAGAGACAACCAGATGGCAAGGGGCAAGTGCAGGAACATAAGTAACAGAAAACAAGACCACTTGACATCATTAGAACCCAGTTCTCCCACCACAGAAGTCCTTGATACACCAACACACTGGAAAAGCAAGATTCTGATGTAAAATCACATCTCATGATAATGTTAGAGGACTTTAAGAAGGACATAAAACTCCCTAAAAGAAATAAAGGACAATACAGGTAAACAAGCCCTTAAAGAGGAAACACAAAAATCCCTTAAAGAATTACAGGAAAATATAACCAAACAAGTGAAGGAATTGAAGAAAACCATCCAGGATCTAAAAATGGAAATAGAAACAATAAAGAAATCACAAAGGGAGACAACCCTGGAGATAGAAAAGAGATCAGGAGTCATAGGTGCAAGCATCACCAACAGAATACAAGAGACAGAAGAGAGAATCTCAGGGGCAAAAGATACCATAGAAAACACTGACACTACCTTCAAAGAAAATGCAAAACACAAAAAGATCCTGTCCCAAAATATTCATGAAATCCAGGACACAATGAGAAGATCAAACCTAAGGATAATAGGTATAGAAGAGAGCTCCAACTTAAAGAGCCACTAAATATCTTCAACAAAATTATAGAAGAAAACTTCCCTAACCTAAAGAAAAAGACACCCATCAACATACAAGAAGCCTATAGAACCCCAAATAGATTGGACCAGAAAAGAAATCCCTCCCATCACATAAATATTCAAACACACAAAACAAAGAAAGAATATTAAAAGCAGTAAGAAAAAAGGTCAGGTAACATATAGAGGCAGACCTATCAGAATTACAACAGACTTCTCACCAAAGACTATGAACGATAGAAGATCCTGGGCAGAAGTCATACAGACCCTGACAGAACACAAATGTCAGCCCAGGCTACTCTATCCAGCAAAACTCTCAATTAACATAGATGGAAAAACCAAGATATGACAAAACTATATTTACCCAATATCTTTCTACAAATCCAGCCCTAAAAAGGATAAGAGATGGAAAACTCTGACACAAGGAGGGAAACTACACCCTAGAAAAAGGAAGAAAGTAATCTCCTTGCAACAAACCCAAAAGAAGAAGGATACTCAAACATAATTCCACCCCTAACAACAGAAATAATAGGAAGAAACAATCACTACTCCTTAATATCTGTTAATAAAAATGGACTCACTACCCCAGTGAAAAAGACAAAGACTAACAGACTGGATGGGGAAAGAGGACCCAACATTTTGCTGCATATATGAAACACGACTCAGTAACAAAGACTGGCACTACCTCAGAGTTAAAGGCTAGAAAGCAATTTTCCAAGCAAATGGTCCCAAGAAACAAGCTGGAGTAGCCATTCTAATATCGAATAAAATCAACTTTTAACCAAAAGTTATCAAAAACAATAAGGAAGGATATTTCACATTCATCAAAGGAAAAATTCACCAAGATGAACTCTCAAGGAGCACCTACATTCATAAAAGAAACCTTACTAAAGCTCAAAGCACACATTGAGCCTCACACAATAATAGTGGGATATTTCAACACCCCACTCTCATCAATGGACAGATCATGGAAAGAGAAACTAAACAGAGACATAGAGAAACTAACAGAAGTTATGAACCAAATGGATTTAACAGATATCTATAGAACATTTCATCCTTAAAAAAAAGAATATACCTTCTTCTCAGCACCTCCTGGTACCTTCTCCAAATTGACCATATAATCAACCATAAAACAGGCCTCAACAGATAGAAGAAGATTGAAATAATCCCATGCATCCTATCAGATCATCATGGACTAAGGCTGATCTTCAATAACAACAAAAATGACAGAAAGCCCACATATACATGGAAGTTGAACAATGCTCCACTTGATGATAACTTGGTAAAGAAAGAAATAAACAAAGAAATTAAAGATGTTTTATAATTTAGTGAAAATGAAGGCACATCATACCCAAATTTATAGGACACAATGAAAGCAGTGATAAGAACAAAACTCATAGCTCTGAGTGCCTCCAAGAAGAAACTGGAGAGAGCATGTGTTAGCAGCTTGATAGCACACCTAAAACTCTAGAACAAAAAGAAGCAAATACACCCAAGAGGAGTAGACAGCAGGAAATGAAATCAACCAAGTAGAATCAAAAAGGACTATACAAAGAATCAACAGAACCAGGAGCTGGTTCTTTGAGAAAATCAGCAGGATAGATAAACCCTTAGCCAGACTAACCAAACAGCACAGAGAGAGTAGTCAAATTAACAAAAATCATAAATGAAAAGGGAGACATAACAATAGAATTTGAGTAAATTAAAAAAATCGGCAGATTCTACTAAAAAAATCTATATTCAAAAAACTGGAATGAAATGGACAATTTTCTAGACAGATACCAGGTACCAAATTATATAAGGATCAGATAAACCATTTAAACAGTCCCATAACTCCTGAAGAAATCCAAGCAGCTATTAAGTCTCCCAACCAAAAAAAGCCCAGGGCCAGATTGGTTTAGTAGAGAATTCTGTCAGATCTTCATAGAAAACCTAATACCAATACTGTACAAACTATCCCACAAAAGAGAAACAGAGGAACACTATGTAATTTGTTCCATGAAGCCACAATTATGTTTATACCTAAACCTCAGAGAGATCCAACAAAGAAAGAGAACTTCAGACCAATTTCCCTTATGAGTATCAATGTCAAGATACTCATTAAAATTCTCACAAACTGAATGCAAGAACACATCCAAAGGATCATACATCATGATCAAGTAGGCTTCATCTCAGGGATTCAGGAATGGTTCAATATACAGAAATCCATCAATGTAATCCACTATATAAACAAACTCAAAGAAAAAAAAAACCCACATGATCATCTCATTAGAGGGTGAGAAAGCATTTGACAAAATTCAACAACCCTTCATGATAAAAAGTATAAACCAGGAATTCAAGGTGCATATCTAACCATAGTAAAAGCAATATACAGCAAACCAGTAGCCAACATCAAACTAAATGGAGAGAAACTTGAAGCAAATCCTCTAAAATCAGGGACTAGACAAGGCTGCTCACTCTCTCCCTACTTATTCGATATACTACTTGAAGTCCTAGCCAGAGCAATCAGATAACAAAAGGAGATCAAAGGGATACAAATTGGGATGGAAGAAGTCAAAATATCATGGTTTGCAGATGATATGATAGTATAAAGTGACTACAAAAATTCTACCAAGAATTCATAAACCTGATAAATAACTTCAGGAAAGTGTCTGGATATAAAATTAGCTCAAACACATCAGTAGCCTTTTTTCTACTAAAAGGATAAACAGGCTTAGAAAGAAATTAGGGAAAAGACACCCTTCACAAAAGTCACAAATAACATAGAAAACCTTGGAGTGACTCTAACCAAGCTAGTGAAAAAGATCTGTATGACAAGAACTTCAAGTCTCTGAAGAAAGAAATCAAAGATCTCAGAAGATGGAAAGATCTCCCATGCTCATAGATTGGCAGGATTAATATAGTAAAAATGGCCATTTCACCAAAAGCAATCTACAGATTCAATGCAACCCCCATCAAAATTCCAATTCAATTCTTAACAGAGTTAGAAAGAGCAATTTGCAAATTCATTTGGAATAACAAAAAAACCCAGGATAGTGAAAACTAACTTCAACAATAAAAAAACTTTTGGGGGAGTCACCTTCCCTGACCTCAAGCAGTATTACAGAGCAATAGTGATTAAAAACTGCATGGTATTGGTACAGAGACAGGCAGGTAGATGAAGGGACTAGAATTGAAGACCCAGAAATGAACCCACATACCTATAGTCACTTGATCTTTGACAAATGAGCTAAAACCATCCAATGGAAAAAAGCATTTTCAACAAATGGTGCTGGTTCATCTGGAGATCAGCATGTGGAAGGATGCAAATTGATCCATTCTTATTGCCCTGTACAAAGCTCAAGTCCAAGTGAATCTATTGAAAAATACAATCCTACTCAATACAAACTCAAACTAATAGAAGAAAAAGTGCGGAAGAGCCTCGAACACATAGGCACTGGGGAATATTTCCTAAACAAACACCCATGACTTATGCTTTAAGATCAAGAATGAACAAGTGGGACTTCATAAAATTGCAAAGCTTTTGTAAGGCCAAGGACACTGTCTTTAGGACAAAATGGCAACCAATACATTGGGCAACAATTGTTACCAATCCTACATCTGATAGAGGGCTCATATCCAAAATATACAATGAACTCAAGAAGTTAGACTCCAGAGAATCAAATAACTCTATTACAAAGTGAGGTACAGAGCTAAACAAAGAATTCTCAGCTGAGGAGTATTGAATGACTGAGAAGTACCAGGAAATATTCAACATCTTTAGTCATCATAGAAATGCAAATAAAAACAATCCTGAGATTCCATTTCACACCAATTAACAATCAGAATTGCTAAGATCAAAAACTCAGGTGACAACAGATGCTGGTGAGGATGTGGAGAAAGAGGAACACTCCTCCATTGTTGGTGGGATTGCAGGCTGGTACAACCACTCTGGAAATCAGTCTGGAGGTTCCTCAGAAAATTGGACATAGTACTAACTGAGGACCCAGCTATACCACTCTTGGGCATATATCCAAAAAATGCTCCAACATATAACAAGGACACATGCTCCACTATGTTCATAGCAGCCTTATGTATAATAGTCAGAAGCTGGAAAGAGCCTAGATGCCCTTCAACAGAGGAATGAATACAGAAATGTGGTACATCTACACAATGGAGTACTACTCAGCTATTAAAAACAATGCCTTTATGAAACTCATATGCAAATGGATGGAACTGGAAAATATTATCCTGAGTGAGGTAATCCAAAAAACAAACAAAAACAAAACCAACCAACCAAACAAAAACACATAGCATGCACTCACTGATAAGTGGATATTAGCCCAAAAGCTCAGAATACCCAAAATACAATCCAAAGACCACATGAAGCTCAAGAAGAAGGATAACCAAAGTGTGGATGCTTCAGTCCTTCTTAAAAGAGCGAACAAAAATATTCATAGGAGGACATATGGAGACAAAGTTTGGAGCAGAGATTGAAGGAATGGCCATTCAGAGCCTGCCCTACCTGAGGATCTAGCTCATATACATACAGCCACCAAACCCAGACAATATTGCTGATGCCAAAAAGTGCATGCTGACAGGAGCCTAGTATAGCTCCTGAGAGGCTCTGCCAGAGCTTTTCTAATACAGAGGTAGATGCTCGCAGCCAACCATTGAACTGAGAATGGGGTCCCCACTGAATGGATAGAGAAAGGCTTGAAGGAGCTGTCAGGGTTTGCAACCCCATAAGAACAACAATACCAACCAACCAGAGCTCTCAGAGACTAAACCACCATTCAAAGGGTACACATGGACAGACCCATGGCTCCAGCTGCACATGTAGCAGAGGATGGCCCTATTGGGCACCAATGAGAGGAGAAGCCCTTGGTCTTGCCAAGGCTGGACCTCCCAGTGTAGGGAAATGTCAGAACGGGGAGGCGGGAAGGGGTGGGTTGTGGGTGGGAAAACACCCTCACAGAAGAAGGGGGGGAGGGGATAGGGTGTTTATGAATGGAAAACTGGGAAAGCAGGTAACATTTGAAACGTATATAAAAATATGCAATAAAAAAAGCAAGAAAAACTTCCCACTAGTAAAATAAGTAAATGAAAATTATATAACAACTATTGACAAAGATGCTCATAGATAAAAGAAAATATTTACAACATTACCCACCCTCGAAAAAAGGGCAAGTATCATTGTTTATTTAGTACCAAGTAAATTATATTGAGTACAGCTTCTGAGTACATATATTTATACACAGATATCTAGAGGATGGCTGTGACCCAATGCCAGCAAATGACATCTTAATTTCTTCCTTGTTCATCATTTATGCAAGCAGAACAGCTGATGGAGCTGCCTTCATTTGAAGAATCATATTCTTAATTAATACTCAATAGTTAGAAAATCCAACTTAGTGGGGACTGTAGCTACTTTTTCTATGTCTTTAGTAGCAGTCATATATATGCTGATGTAATTACTTCTCTATGAGTCAGTTCATTCATTTGAAACTGTGTAATCCGCACCACCACTTGTGCATGGGGACAGTAAAGGACGAGGCTGCTGCACTGCATGGTCTGCGGTAGGTAGCATCCCCATACCTAGTCAGCTTTATGGTCATGGGTAACTCACCAAAACGTGCTAAGCCTGAGTTTCTTCATCCGTCAAAGATGCCAAAAGTCATTATAATAGTTACCTACTGCTATGAAAAAAGCTCCCCTAGTGCTTCAGAACTTCAGACAATAAGAATCATCCCTTTTTGTTCTGTGGGTGAAGAGGTGGGGGTGCTCAGCATGGTACTTCTAACTTTGTGTGAAGATTTAAGTAAGAGTGGCAGCCCCCATAGTCTCACATTTTTGAATGTTTGGTCATTAGGGAGTGGTGCTAATTGAAAGGGATTAGGAAGTGTAGCTTTGTTGGAATAGGTGTGGCCTTGTCGGAGGAAGTTTGCATTGGGGGATGGGCTTTGGAGTTTTCAATAGCTCAAACCAGGCCCAATGTCTTTCTCTTCTTGCTGCCTTCGGATGTAAAATTCTTAGCTACCAATTCTGCCTGTGTGCTGCCATGTTCTCTCCACCATGGACTAAACCTCTGAAACCCAGATAAAATGTTTTCTTTTGTAAGAAAAAATAAAATAAGATAAAATATGTATTCTCTCAAGAAAAGAAAAACTTAAACAGAAAACAGAAAAGAAAAGAAAAACTTAAATCCAGGTTTGATGGACCACACCTTTAATCTCAGTGCTTAGGAGACAGGCATGCAGATCTCTGAGTTCAAAATCAGTCTATGAAGCAAGACCCAGGACAGCCAAGCTTAGGCAGTGAAGGAGCTGGAAAACAGAGAGCTGGTGATACTGAAATAGAACAAGGGGGCCATGTTCCAGCTCCAGCAAGCAGTAGAACTTGGCAGCTTCGGCAGTGTGTCTCTGGCTTTATAGTCAAGAAGAGAAGGAGACAACTGGGCCAATTGATGCTGGTTAGCTGGAACTAAGGAATTAGTGGTGATTAAGAAGAGACCAGCATCATTGAAGTGAAATCTTCTAGAAAGTGTTTTCTGAGAGCACAAAGAAGCTGTGTTCCAGAGATAGCCAAGGTGGTAACTCATGCTGCAGCTGTACTTGGTAATGGGTAAGAATCACCCAGGAGGTACTGATTTTGAAGGCATCATGTAGAAGAGCCGAGGCTTGGCACTGTGAGAGGCCATGGAAGTTCATTGGTGAAAGTGCAGCCTCAGTTGTAGTGGACATGACACCCCCCCCAGCACTGAAGGGGTCACACAAAGGAATTGAGGCTTGGCATCATGAAGGGAGCCTATGAGAGGCTATTGGTGAAGCCCAGTTGCATCAGAAGACCCCAGCGTATTGGAGATGCCAGTACCATGGGCTGATCACCAAGAATAACAGTGGCAGTGGAGTGGATCAAGGTTAGAATGCTACAGAGGGCAGAGCTGGAGAAATGTTGCCAGCCCTTTGGAAGAGCCGAGAAGATCAAACTTTGAAACAAGATCCCAGACTTTGAAACAAGAAGCCGTAATATTGAAGTTTCCTTGGAGATGCCAAGATGTATGAGATACCAGAGCTGTGGGCTCTCTGCTAGGGAATGGAACAAGCACAGGAGAAAGAAGTTTGTTGCAGTCAACAAAGATAAAGAAAGAGTTGGAGACCTGAAGATCACTTTGACAACAGACTTGGAGATGCAAAGTTTGGAGTTTGCCCAGCTGTTTGCTGTTTTTCTGTCTTGTTTTGGGGGGGGGGGGTTTACAGTTAAGTTATTGGCTGAATCTCAGAAGAGACTTTGGACTTTGGACTTCTAACATTGTTGAGACTACTATAGACTATGGGGACTCTGCAAATTGGACTACATGTATTTTGTAGTATGCTATGTTTAGGTGTGGCCCCCATAACCTCATATGTTTGAACAAGCCATGGGAGCCAGGGAGTGGAATATGATGGTTTGTATATGCTTGGGCCAGGGCATGGCACTATTAGGATGTATGACCTTGTTGGATGGAGTAGGTGTTCACTGTGGGTATGGGCTTCAGACCCTCACCCTGCAGCCTTCAGATGAAGATGTAGAACTCTCAGCTCTGCAGCCTTCAGATGAAGATGTAGAACTCTCAGCTCTGCCTGTACCATGCCTTCCTAGATATTGCCACACTCCTGCCTTGTTGCTGATGGACTGAACCTCTGAACCTGTAAGCCAGCCCCAGTGAAATGTTGTCCTTTATAAGGCTTGCATTGGTCATGGTGTCTGTTCACAGCAATAAAACCCTAACTAAAACAGTAGGTATGAGGGAGCAGGCAAGCAGGGAAGTCTAACAGTTCTGTATACAGAGTTTCAAATGTGCTTCTTGTCTCCTACCAACCTTTTGCTCCAACCGTCAAATGTTTTTGGTTCCACCCATTGACACAGATTGTTGATTAATGAGACAATAATGAGAAATCACTGCTTCTTCCTAACTATGTAGATTTGCAATGGCTGTCATAAAAACAGTCACACACGCCGAGTGGCTTAAACAACAGACATATATCCTCATAGACTTCTGAAATCTGGACATCTGAGGTTAACATTTGGGTGGATTTATTCATCCAGAGACTGGGGAGAGAGCCTACTTCAAGTCTCTTGCCTGGCCTCAGTTTGTTACCGGTCATCTTTGCCATTCTTTGGCATGAAGATGAATCATGCTGACCTCAGCCTTACTCCCATACAGAACTTTCCTGTGTCTTTGTCCTTATTTCAAAATTTCTCCATTTATAAGAATACAATCATATGGATTAGGGCCAACTCAGTCAACTTGATCTTAATTTAATTACTTGGAAAGACCTTACTTGCAAATAATGTCATATTCTAAAGTGATGTCTATCAAGATTTAAGTATTTAAAATTTAGGAATAAGAGTCTAGGACAGATGGAGGGAACTTCATCAGCAGTAAGAAAGAGAATAACCTCGAGGTAAAAAATGCTAGTATTTAACTCTGAGTCTTAAACAAGACTTCACCTGTTTTATATAAATTACCTCTTACCACAGGCTTGACCATTTTATCATTTATTTCTTCCATGGTTGACCAAATCATATTATCTTCTGACTAAATAGAATTGTCTCTGCTCTCTTCCCAGCACTGTTCTATTCACAAAACAAATAGATAATAGATAGATAGATAGATAGATAGATAGATAGATAATAGATAGATAGATAGATAAATAGATAGATAGATAGATAGACAGATGATAGATGATCGATACATAGATACATAGATGCATGAATAGATACACAGATACATAGATAAAGACATAAATAGACATAGATAATCCCTAGTTCCTTCAGCTACCTCCTAATTCTAGGGCTAATAAATAGAGCTCTCAGCAAAGAAGCTGTCACATACCCACTAAATTCCAAGTCCCAGACCAGTGTCAGAATAGAAGCATCAATTTTTACCAAAGAATTGCTATCCTATCCTCCAATGTAACCATTAGTTTTAACAATTACCTTCATTGGAAGGACAGGTGATAATTTATCATCACCCTCATCCCAGGAGAATCAGTGGTAACAGCAATAATCTACCTGAAACATTAGATTCTTTGTTGAGTCCAACTCTGGTCTCTTTTCAGTGCCTTAAATAGCTCTCATTATCTTCAATATTATGTGTGAAATTTTCTTTAATAAGGTGTCTAATATTCATCAAAGTGATTCAATCCTGTAATTCTCATAATACTATTGGTTAGTGGTGTGTGTGTGCACGCGCACGCACACACACAAATAGAAACAACACAAGAAGTAGCTCAAGACCAAAGTTAATATTTAAAGGGGAATCACAAAGATGGCTGATTACAAGAAATACCACTTCAAAAAAAATCACTAGGATAAATTAGTGGGAGATGGAAATGTCTACAGAGCATATTGTCTAGTTTTATTCCTCTCCCCCACCTCCTTTTTATATCTCCTCCTCTCATCTTGCCTTACTTTAATTTTCATTCTGTCTTCCCATAAGATTATAACTCCCTTGTGGCCTCTGATGGATAGATCACATTATGGTGGTAGTGGTGTTAATGCTGTTACTGTGGTTTGAAGTATTTTGTTTGTTTTGTTTTGAGGGAATGTTCTAACGATAAGGTTTTTTTTTTTTCTAAGTAACCCGGGGTGGCCTTGAACTTAATCAGTAGTCCAAGTGTGCCTTCACCTCTCAAGTAGCTAGGATTACAGGTGTGTACTGCATCTGGCCAGGATCCTTTTCTCTACTGATATATAGCACATATTCTTTAATACAGCCGTATTCTCTTCAAAGACACAGTGGTAGAAATTACAATGCAATATGTGTTATGCCTGAACAAAATGCTATGGAGGACAAAATACAATTAATGAGTTCTATCTAGCAGGTTAAGGGAGTGCAATAAAAACTGAGTTTAAAATATGATTAAAATTTGCCGTTTTTTATGTGAAATATCAAAGGAAATTTCAAAGTAAAATGGCTAATATGCTCTCTGCTGTTTAGTCTTATACGAGTCAATGCTGTAAATGAACATATAAGCATCACTTCCAAGTACAGGATGCCAATGGCAATGATACCCATTCCAGTCTGTGACGCATTGACTTTCTTGTACTATATAGAGTATAGATTAAGATCAAGCAAATCTCCGGAAACCATGTAAAAGACAGCCATGGTTTGGCAAGGATAATGGAAGATTCTAAGAGCTCACATGCCAACCAGCCTCGTCAACATGTCAAGCTTCTGGTTTAGGGAGAAAACCTGCCTCAAAAACTACAGTGGAGATTAGTATATCAAAACGCTTATGTTCTTCTGGCACACATGTGCACACACATGCACACACTCACACACACGCACACACGCACACGCATGCGCACGCGCGTGAACACACACACCACACAAAGGGGTAGGTTAAAATTTCCTCTTTTCTGCCCAATTCATTGTTAGGTTGTCTGGATAGTACAAACGTCTGATATATTGGCAACTGTCTGCTGCACGTTTGGCCCTTTTTCTTTGCACTAATGACCTTTGTAAGAATGAAACAAACATCAGCAGCTGAGGGGGGGCTCATGGGGGGAAGTGCTTGCTGTACCAATGTGAACAGTTGAGTTCGGATCTGATGCACAGGCAAATCCCTAGGGCTTACTGGCCAGGCAGCCTAGCCAAAGCAGTGAGTTGCTGGGCGACCATTTCTCAAAAAAAGTAAGATGGAGAAGCAACTAAGGAAGGCATCAGACTCTGGCCTCCACACGTGACCTCATGGACAAGCGCACCTGCACACGCATGTACAGGATGGGAGGGTGAGGTAAAGAGAGGGAGGAAGAGTGGAAGGAAAGAAGGAAGGATGGAAGGTCAATGGGAAGTTTAAAAACACAAAAGAACGTGATGTTTATTATTTGTTTGGTTGCCTAGCACAAATTTAGTCAAAGGACATCTGTCATGAAAAACTGAGGGAAGAAAGCTTTTAAAATATAAAACGGATCATCAATAATGACTCCCTTTAGGAGATAATAACATCACAGTTACTATCTCGTTAAAGGAATTTCGCACACACATGAAATCCTAGCCATCGTTCAGATTTTATTCCATGCCATCACATGGCTGGTATCACGGGCGCACTCAGACACCAGACTACAAATGGGGTCGGCTGAATGTGTTCTATTTTAGTGCATCAGGGGGAGGCGGCAATGTCCCAGTTTAGTCAATCCCATTTTCTGTTTGCCAGGTCACACACCAGCCCTCCAGTTCATGAAGTTTCTCTCTATTTCTGGGATAAAAGCTCCTCTTGCCTGTAGAGCACTTCAACCATGTCAACTCTGCGAGGAGGGAGCTGAGGGGACCGATGTCTCTGCTGGGTGTCATGAGCAAGACAGTGCAAAACTGACAAGCTTCAAGATTCAAGAGAAATATCCCAATTAAAGTGCGGTGGAAATGCAAAGACCGGTCACACTGACAATGGATGCATGTGGAAAGGAAAAAGCTCATCCATGTGGTCAATGTCACAGAAGAAAGGCCATGGGCAAAGCAGTACAAAGAAGGCTTTTAGACAGTAAGGAGGTGGTAGATAGCAAGATAAAAAAAAAAAATCACATATCCTCTGACTCCACATGAAGCACTCCACTAAAGAAATGCACTAAAGTATTTAGAGAGGTAGTGAGAAACGACTTCTTTAGAAAGCTGCCCGGTTCTTATCTGCACAATATTTATTTTCTAAAATTCATTTTCAATAGCCTGTCCAAGTTGCTATACTTCACCTGTATCCATAATGCCACTCTTTCTTTTCTCCTTCACAAGTGTCTACCTTTTCTTCTTTCATAATTACCTTTTTATTTATTCACTTTATATCCCACACACAGCCTCTCCTCCCAGCCGTCCCCTCCCACAAACCTTCTCCCCAACCCCCTTTCACCTTCTCCTCTGAGTAGGTGGTGGCCCCTGGGTATCCCTCTCACCCTGTCACATCAAGTCTCTGCAGGATTAGGTGAATCCTCTCCCACTGAGGCCAGACAAGGCAGCCCAGCTAGTAGAACATATCCCACATACGGACAACAGCTTTAGAGAGAATCTCCTGCTTCCATTGTTCAGGGACCACATGAAGACCAAGCTGCATATCTGCTCCGCATGTGTAGGAGCAAAAGGGGGGGCTGGTATTTCAGGCCCGTGTATACTCTGTGGTTGGTGGTTCTGTCTCTGAGAGCCCCCAAGAGTCTGTTGTTCTTCCTTGTGGGTCTCTATCTCCTTCAGGGCCCTCAAACCTTTCCCCACCAACTCTTCCATAAGATGCCCCAAGCTCCATGCACTATTTGGCTGTCAGTCTCTGCATCCCTCTGAGTCAATGGCTTGGGTGGAGCCTCTCAGAGGGCAGCCATGCTAGACTCCTGTCTTCCAGCATAACAGTGTCAGGGATTGGTGCTTGCCCATGGAATGGGTCTCAAGTTGAGGCAGTTATTCATTGGCTATTCCCTCAGTCTCTGTTCCGTCCCCTGTTCCTGAATTTCTTGTAGACAGGCTACATTTTGGGTCAAAAGTTTTGTGGGTGGGTTGGTGTCCCTACCACTGCACTGGGGTTCATGCCTGGCTACAGGAATTAGCCTCTTCAGGTTCACTATCCTCAATGCTGTGAGTCAGAGCTAAGGTCACCCCCCATTGATTCTTCAGTGCCTTACCATCCCACCAATTGCAGATTTCCATTCAGTCTTATGGCCTTCTAGTCATCTTCCATGTCCCTCCCCACACCTGACTCTGAACCACCACCCCATTCCCCTCCCTGTCCCTTCTCCACCCAGTTCCCTCCATTTGCCTCCTATGACTAGATTATTTTCCCTTCTAAATGAGATTCAAGCATATTCACTTGAGCCTTCCTTCTTGTTTAAATTCCTTGGCTCTGTGGAGTGGAATGTGAGTATCCTGTATTTTCTGACTAATATACACTTATAAGAGAGTATGTACCATGCATGTCCTTTTGGCTCTGGGTTACTTCACTCAGGACCTTCTCAAATTCTATCGATTTGCCTGCAAAATTCATGATGTCTTTGTTTTTAGCACCTGAATACTATTCCATTGTATAGATGTACCACATTTTCTTTATCCATTCTTCAGTAAAAGGATGTCTAGGTTGTTTCCTGTTTTCAGCTATTATGAATAAAGCTGCTATGAACATAGTGAGTGAGTATCTTTGTGACATGGTGGAGCATCCTTTGGGTATATGCCCAGGAGTGCTTTCACTGGGTCTTGAGGTACAACTATTCCTGGTTTTCTGAGAAACCACCAAATTGATTTCCAAAGTGGTTACACAAGTTTGCAATCCCACCAGCCATGGAAGAATGTTCTTCTTGCTCCACATCCTAGCCAGCACATGCTGTCACTTGAGTTTTTGATCTTAGCCATTCTGACCAGTATAAAATGGAACCTCAGAGTTGTTTCGATGTGTATTTCACTGGTGAATAAGGACTTCGAACATTTCTTTAAGTGCTTCTTGGCTATTCAATATTCTTCTGCTGAGAATTCTCTGTTTAATTCTGTAACCCATATTTTAATTGAGTTATTTGGGTCGTTGGTGA